>NC_092860.1:101462497-101476313 GCF_032062135.1 Pyxicephalus adspersus
GGGTTTTCCCCTCGTATCCTCTGCACTGAGGCTGCACAGCTAAATGGAATTGGAGCTGTGTGCAGCTGACTAGCAGAGTGGTTCCTTGTAATCCCATGCTGTCATTGTCTGCTGAGGCTTTAGAGCCTCTCTGTTTCAAGTCATCTGTGCCTGTTATGGCGTTTGCTGGGCTTACCTGTTCTAGAGTGATTTTGAGTGTTCTCTGTTACTGACCTTTGCCTGTTCCTGAATTCTCGTTTGAACTCAGCCTGGACCAACCTTTACTTTTGACTCTGACTCTGCTTGCACCTTTTCCATTTGTACCTCGTTTTTGAGAATCCTTCAGCTATTTGTGAACAGAAGGTATGCTAAATTTGTTAGGAATGTCTAATAACCTAGCCAATCACCTCTCTGCTCAATAGCATGAATTAACTTTTTAGACACTCAATGCCATGGGTTAGTTCTCCATGGCTTGTCACGAGAGAATAGGTTTACAAAGGAACCCTTTAGGCTCTTTTGACTCAGAAACTCATAACCAAGATACCAATAGAACATTTATCTCAGAAATATGTTCTGTAGATAAGTCCTGTAAAAGCAAAGAGACCCAAGAGGATAAGAAAAAAGTACATCAATTTATGGGCTCTGATAACACATTCCCAGTATTATGTATCACATTCTTCCATAGAATGATCCTTTCTCCAATGAGAAGAGAACCAATACTTAAATAAGTGTGCCTGATGACTTCTTGCCAAGTTAATGTGTTTAGGACATTTCTGTCGGACACAATTCTGTCCATTATTCAGCAGGATATCAAACTTTGTTGAATCTATGAATATTATTGTTACTGATATATATGGAAATATGTGTCTGTATTGTATTTTGTAAGGCCATCCTTTAAAGTGGCAAGTGTTCTTTAAGGGGTCCATATTTGCAATCCTACTGCTTGGGCTATAGTTGGAGAGGGCATTACAATTTTAACAACCATTTAAACATAAAAATGTATACCAAGGATTTTTTTTGCTAATACTGAAGACAAATTATTGTAATACTAAGATTTAAGCAGTCCTGTTATCAATGAAATTGAGGAATGAGGTGCAATACAAAGTTGCAAGTGCTAAGGGACTGGTAGTGTCTGTGCTGTGGACTTATTAAACCCCTGTTATCACATAGACTATTCATGTAGAATGATTCACTTCCTGAATTTCACACAGTGAATAATTTCTTCATTATACTATGGTAAGTACAAAAAACATGCTGTTTTGGCTCAAATAAAATAATATATTGCAAAAGAATATTATGTCAGTCTTTTTACTAGACTGCAGTTGGTAAAAGAGGACCCCTTTTAGTTTGTTTTCTTGATCCTTTTTTTAAAACAAAACATAAAGAATTGTAGGGGTCCTAGGAAAATTCCAATAATATTGAGGCTGACATTTTAGAGAGGGCGGAGGAACTTGAATTTAGGGAGGAATTAAACAGAATTTGAAGGGGTGGCTGTGGCCAGGTTGAAAGAATTTGAAAGGATTTGGAAGAAGAAAGTTATAAAGGAACTTAAAACATCAACTTGTACTATTGGGATAGGTATACCTGGATAATTTTTTTCGTATTCATTTATTTACCTTTTGATTGATTTGGTTATTCTTGGTTTATTTGTATTGTCTCTGTATATTATGTAGTAATTTACATGCAATTGGTGTGTTCTTTTTGTAGAACACCACCATAGAACCTACAACAAAACTTTATTAATGTGTAATATTGAATAATAATTATACTCATATTTGTGTGCATTATTAGTATTTTTTTTATATAATTGTAAGTAAGGCAAGTAAGTAATACAACATTTCCATCAAGAAATGCAAGTACAATACACAATATACAAACGTTATGTATAAAAGTGTTTAATAGAATATTTCATTTCTATTCAAAACCTCAACAGCACATTAGTGATGGATCACATGTACACCACCATTAATGAAACTCATACACATGTAACAAAGCTCAGCAGATGAAAACCTACATAATATTATGGATGAGATCAAAAGAAGGAGAAAGGAAACCATTAAGTAGCACATTAAGTACAAAACAGTTGGCCAGAGCTTTGTTTGTGGAAGCTACTACCTATGTCTTGTTAAACAAATTTGAATATGTAATACGCAATGAGTCACAGTTTTCTTAACCACAATATAACCACATTTTTTGCCCTGCTTTTTGGAGCTTTGTCTTATCTGTCAAAAATAAAAGGATACATTCGCTTACTTTTTGTTTTATAAAAGACAACAAGCTGTTCCTTATGCTTTTTAAATAGGAGTCTGTTTCATCATTGTAAGGGGGGCAATTTTAGCAATATTAGGAGGTGCTAAAGCACTGCCTGCAAAAAATTGGACATACCCAAATCGGTTTGGAGGCCTCTAACAGACATCTCTAGGTATCTGCACTTTATAACTGCAGCTGTTTTTTTTGTTTCGTCTTTCCAACAAACTGAACCTGAATCTGAATGATACACTAGGGTATAAAATAATGTTGTAGAAGAGTACTATGATCACTTGAAATCAGAATATGTTCTGTTATTGATGACTAATAAAGAGGAAATAGTTCATGGATAGGTTTGAATCCAAAACACCATGTGTTCTGAGTATAAGTTCTGATGGCAACCCAATCAAATTTTAAAATGTAAAATTTCAAGTAAGAGCCTCTGAATGGACCATATGGCCGTGTGCACTTAAATGCCGACAAAGTATGTATTCCTCTGCTTTGTGTTTCCCCTAATGTCATATCCATCACTGGGCAATACACTAATATTTGTTTTTGCACATGGAATGCATCCATATATGAAATGTGTACATATATGTATGTTAACAGTTAAAGCTCAGATCAATGGCTCCTTTTAAATGTACCCATGCTGTGTCCAGTGTAAATATGTAGGGAGGGATTAAATCTTTTTTTTAACTGGGCCTATCCCAACTGTAAAATACTTGTTTGCTGGGGTTATTGAGCCATGGATGCAGACATGCACAAGACAGTGCTTGTATTGCAGATGTAAACAATGCAAAATCCTAGTCATGGCACAGCAATTCGTTCTAAAAAGGGATGCACCTGAGTGGGGCCATCCACAGTAATCTTACTGTATGATGTCCCAGACCTCACACTCATACATGTTATTGTTCTAAACTCAGTAACAATAGCAGCTCTTTTTGCTGACATTTTAAGATGCTTAATATTTAAAAATAATGTGTCAGTTATATTACTTGCATTTACATATATGTTGACCTCTGATTTAAATAATCACATACTAAACATCAAACTGTATTTAAGATACAATATTTCAGACAGTGAACAGTTATAGGTTATTGCCAGATTAAAAGTTATTGGTCAACTTTTTGTTGAACCACGGAGGTCAGAAAACCCAATAAACTGTCAACTTGAGACCAGTTTTTCAATTTATTTGCTACTTAAAAGTGTCTCAGTGTCTTAACAAAATCTCTGTCTAACTTGTCTAGTCTGCCGCTGACAGCAAACAACATATTACATTCGGGGGGAGGGGATGATAGATTTATGCCTAAACATATTTTAACTACAGTCATCCTTTAGGATTTTACTTTTTTTATTTTTTTTTGTCAATATAAAGATACCTATTTTTCTAAGTGACATAAAGCATTTTGAATACATTATACTTAATAATAGCTATTTACTTTATATATTTTAAAACTGCATGTTGTCATCATTTTTGTGATAGAACCTTATATAAGTTTTCCTTTACATTTACAATTTCAAAAAATCTAATGTCAGTGCCCTATCATTGTCCTTTCTATGCTCAGATGTACACTCAGGGAAACATAATTCAAACTTATATTGCAATCACAGAATATCTATTTTACTTCCGCAAGCAAACAAATTTCCTGTTAAAATAAAGGAATACTGAATTTATTTAAACAGTGAAAGTGTAAAATTATGAGCCACTATAAATGTCTTTGGCATGTTTGCAATTTAAAGGCTTTGTATAATACATCATCTTGTCCTATGCTTATCTTTTTAACTCCAGTTTTCTTTACATTGTAATATTTTTGGATAACAAATTCCCCTCTCATACTAAAATGAGTATACTATATTTGCCTTGTCAATTTACACGTCCGTCCAAGATTGGATGAATCTTAAAAGGAAAGTTTTAGGACCTGTAATGTATTGTGCCATTCACGTGATAAATAAAAGATACTACGAGTGAAGAATAGATTTACAGTTTCCAATAAGTTGAAAATGTTTCTCCAAGGAAAGAGGTTATTTGTATCATTGGTTTGAAATATTAGCACTCGTCTAGACAAAGTAGCCTGTTGGGGCTTTTCTAATATTCACTTTTATAGATGATGAGCTGGTGTTAAGATTTCTGCTAAAGCTTTACTCCAAACCAACGTGTTTTTCATGTCATCTGTGAACAGTGAGAACAAGAACACAGTCATAGCTGAATAACTGTATGCTCCAAAACAGAACAAGCAACTGTATATGGGAAAATAGCAGATGAGCATGATCATATCCTTTATGATGATATATGATTTTATTGTCAGATGAGTTAAAAGCCACAATAGATATATAACCAAGCATACATCATAATACCATCATGATTCAAATAACTTGTAGAACTACCTCTAGCAGCAATATTTTTGCCCACTCTTCTTCAATACATGTATATAGTTACTTCACAGTGTAATATATACATCCACAAAAGCAAATACAAAAATACATAAATAGTTATTGGAGAGTATATTATCATGCAATTTGATTTGTGTAGAGGCAAGAATCATGAAAGGACCATACCCATGTGAGCTTACAGTCTAGAGGAGTGTTTCTCAAGTTTTTACTAGGGGGAAAATGTTTAAAAAAAGTTTAAGACCCCGGGCAACCTATGAAGTAATAGTACATTTGCGTGATCAGTGGACTGTATATACACCAACAATAAATTCTATTAAAAACAATGCTCCATGGCATGTGAATAAAACAATGTCCTTGCATGTGAGGCCAGTGCTCTTTCACACGAATGGAAAGCTACAATAAAAAGGTGCTTGTAGTTGAAAATCATTTTTACAAATATTCTGTCCAATGCTCCATACGACCTACATATCATGCCAGCCAACAGTTAGCATCTCAATGCAAAATCATACCACAGTGCCAAATAAACCACCTACCTACAATCTAATAAAACATAGTGCTATGAATAGCACAGTACCTAGTAACAGCACTGTACCTGATAAAACCACAGTGTCTGATCCTCCAACTCTTTGAGGAAAACAAGATGTTGGGTCCAACGTTGCACAAGAACCAGGGCACTCTACACCTGCCATAAATAGCACAGTGCCAAAAAAACAGATGACAGTACAACTCCTAATAATAGCACAATATCCAACAAAAGCACATTATCTCATCCTTCAAATCTCTGAGGAATACAAGATGTTAGGTCTGAACCTACACAGTGTCCATGATTCTTCACACCAGTGAGTCAGAGATAACATGCCAATCCATGAAGAAGGATACACTCTAGCTCACCCAGGTCACGATCAGATCTAAGATCCCAATTCAAGATGAAAAGAATGCCGCACTGTTTGTTCAGGACAACACACAGGATAGTGGAGTGCCTACGGTCAGAGTGCGCATAGGATGCTGGGTGGTCATACACAGGCCATTTGCAGTGACAGGCGGGCAACGGCTTCAGAACACCATGTTTCCTGTTTTCCAGTGGAACCCCTGGAACCTCTGGTGGAACCCCAGTTGAGAAACCCTCGTTTAGAGGGTGGAGGGGTAGAGACACAAGATAAGGTGACAAAGTTTTTGGTGGATGAAGGGAGAAAGTTATTTCATATGTGTCTGAAAGTGAACTGTTATTGAATGTCTAAAGTGACACATTTGGGGCGTGCTTAACAATTTCAAGATTGAGGAGCAAATTGACAAAATATTCATCTAGCAATGCTCTAAGCAAAAGCACATTTCTTTTAACGACTTTCATCTAGGTACTTTATTGTGAATGCAATTGTTAGTCATTTACACTGAAAACACACTTACAAGAAACAAATCAAAACTATTTCCAGCTTTAAAAAAGTCTAACAGTTTTTTTCATGTGCCAAAAAATGTTGCATTGCCCAATATACTCCTGTTTATGAAACCTTTCACATAAATAGTTTATGATTCCTTCAATAGCAAAGCTGTCATAGAGACATGCCAGCGGTTTTTAGACAAGGTCAAAAGTTACTAATTTTATTGGAATTTTTACCTAAAATTGATATTGATATTGACCCGTGTGCTGGAAAGTGTGCCATATGATGGCCAAATGCAGTCTGGTGGCTTGAGTTTTCAGCTTGTCTTGAATTTCAACTGTATAATTGATATGTACCTCCTCTGCTTGTAAGCTGAATCCTCTTTGCTCCTGCCAGATTTATTTGCACTATGCCATTCCACTTTATGATATTCTTCCATTCTAAAAATGAAACATGAGATGGAGAACACACTTGGAGATTGTGATGTTGTTAGACTGATTCACAGTTTTGTCTGATTTACAATGGAGTCATGACCGCTATAGAATGGAGTCTTACTTCACTCATCTTCTGTAATTTAGGGAGATTCCCTTCAGTAGAATATTGTCACTGTAGTCATATTAAAGCTTAGTCATGTCAACCACATATCTTAAACAGTGAAGGAAGAAGTGTCATGTACAAGTATATGGTAACAAAGTTATGTCTCTTTCATGTATTTTTCCAACCATTGCTTATACTTTTACTCCCTGGTCTCCCTGGTGATCACATGTTGCTCAAAAAAGGCCCTGTATCAACAGGTTTTACATTCCCACATAAGTCTTTTGGGTGTCAAAACAGATAGCAGACTGGAAACAGATCCAGATATGCACCTGTCAACTATTCCAAATGATTTTAGAAATGTTTCAAACTAATGCCATCAACACAAGCCTATTGACAGATCCCTTCTTGAATGCCTTGTCTACAAAAGACTCACCCATTACCTGAGCACCAACTCTCTCCTTGACCCCCTCCAGTCTGGTTTTAGAGCTGCCCACTCCACTGAAACAGCCCTTATCCCAAATAAACTTTGGGCATCAAATGACAACTTTTGGAAGATTAAAAAGAGTGTTTTGCAGTTTGGAAGAATCTAAATTGCATAGGTGTAGATGAAAATCACATTGTTACGCTAGGCATCAGGCGTTAATATATTTTATTTCATGTTCCCACAGTACTATCTGCTGGAAAACAAAATCTTTGTTACACCAAATCCATTCCTGATGATCAAACTGATTGAGTTTGTGCTAGTGATATCATTACACAATCTGAATAGTAAATGTTTGCTTTTTAGAAAGTACAATTACATGACCTTTACATGCAATTTACCAGGTGCAGGATGAACCCTGTAAAATGGTAAAGTTCCAAATTCTATTGAACAAGGGTATGTGTATGTACGTGTGGAGATATTAGGAAGAAAAAAGCAACTTAACCACTAAAGGTAGCTGTTCTATTCTAGTGTAGCAAAAACTTTTAACTTTAATTAGAGAATTGATATCACAAATATTTTTGCACTATAGATTTTATAATTTTTTATTTTGGGAGTTTGTTTAGAGTTTGGTGTAAAAGTACTGGACATTTCTTTTATATGTCTACTTTTAATATTCAAAATGATAAAAAGCACAGCAGTCATTAGATGGAACTAGGATAGCTTAGAAGCATTGAGTTTATATTGGAGATATTTGCAGCGCAAACAAAACATTGTAAGCATTTGTGACTGTTTTGTCAAGGAATAAAAAAATATTTATTGTACATTAACAAGTAGAGCTAAAGAGAATATGCCAAGCATAAAAAGTCACGTTTAATCAGGTTAAAATTACATTTAATCTGTCTATATCTTTATTGTGTTTCCTCCTTTCTGCCCTCATTTCATTTCATACTTTATTTTTTAACCAGGGACATTATCACTAGACATCTGTGCTTCTCTGTGCAATACAGGTCATGGTTGGTGGGAAAGATTGACAGGTTGTGGTACTTTTTGGAACCAGGAGGCTGTGACAATGCCCACATGTGATTTAGCTAAGACTCCTGCATTGAAAGACTTGTATTCCAATGACTGAAAGGAATAGGCCAGGAATATGGATAATTTCAGGTTTTAAGATAGCTATGAAATGTTTTTAGGAACATATTTAAAAACTATCGGTCCTGTTTTCTAGAAAGGATAAAGTTTTTTGAGCAATCTTAAAACCTTATTTCCTGTATTTAAATTTAAAATCTGTTGATTTGGTCATTACCTCTAGCTCATAATAACCATAGGCAAGTGAAATTACATCAATGTCTAAATACATATATTTTAGCCATGGACCAGTATATCACCTGCAGTACTGCAGCACTCCAAGCATGCCGGTGTATGCTGTCATTGGCCTTTTCTAAATTAGTGCATGTAAACTATATCTATATGGTACAATTTAGTACAATTTGAAATAACAGAAAATACATTTTTTATTTAAAAACAAATTTGACAATTACCTGAAAGTAAATTCTAATTTTTTCCAGTGTAGAAAAAAATGCATAATTTCTCTTGGATTTTAGGGTTATTCAATGGGTAGACACTGCTCATAATATCCCACTTGTGTTGTTTGCTGAACTCCTGGCATAATCTGAACCTTCTCATAACAAATTCCACCTTTCATTTAACACATGCAGACTAAATTAATTTATAATTTTTTTAAGCTACAATTTTGAATGTTCTTCTTTTTTTTCTTGTAGCTTTGATGATTTACTGACCTCTGGATTCCATACAACTCTAATATTAAGACTTTATACATTTATTGTAACATTGAGAAACATCAAAATTCCATTGCCCGACCTTCTTTTTAAACTGGGTATTGTGTGTTATAAAAAAAAAACCTATTTAACTATATTGTAGATTTGGCCTTGTTGGTTTTCTAATATTTTGAGAGCTTACTAACTTCTACAGTTATAATACATTTGCCTGGGGTTTTGGGTGGATACGGATGACCCCTGTTCTCTTTTATTCACACATAAATAAATTAATTTATAATATTTTCCAGCTACATTTTTAAATGTCTTTTCTTGTTTTTTATGCAAATGCACTTATAGTGTACCACCTCTTTCGGGGGGGGGGGACCTTCATTTTAGAACCCTCTGAAATATGGAAAGCTGTATATGCATCGCTAAGGTTTGGCTCAGAGTCTTGATTCTCCTACCTGGTCATAGTACCTGACCTGTGACTTGCATACAACTCCGACATTTAGACTGTATGTTTATGGTAACATTGAGAAACAACAAAATTCTATTACCTGGTCTTCTTTTTTAAGCTTTATATAGTGTTATGAAATTTTTTTTTCACTGTTTCACTGTACATTGTTTTGTTTCACTGCATATTGTTGTCAGATTGCACACTCACAGATGAAAGTCATGATGATTAAAACTTCTATCCACCAAATTCTTGTGGTTCGCAGTTGGTGAGGAGTACAGCTGCTTCTCCATAATCTTTAGACATTATACACATAAAAAGGTCATCCATTATTTTCAGTGACATCAACTGAGTGTGTGCACCAATAGGGTGAGTATACATTGATACCTGCAAGTTATGATGTTGTTTAAAGAACAACAATAACATTGTAGGACGATAGGGGGATAAATAAAATGGCAGAATATCGTTCCTCCAAGCACTGAAAGTTATGGTTGCAGTTACATTTTCTGATATTTTAAAAATTCCCTGTGTAAATAGTTTCTGATTGATACTTTCACTACAGAGAAGCATTCACATGGCTAAAAGAAAAAAAAATTAATGTATCACTGACTTCTTTAATCCAGGAAGGTGGATTTGTCAATATCTACATTTATACAGAGACATATGGCTCACTATTACTGGCCCTATGATGAACGCTAGACATAAAGATAACCATTGACTATCTCACTAAGTCTAAATTTTTGCAATAGCAGGTAATACCAGTAAGAAAATGGAATAAGATATAAAGAATTACATACATTGACATAAGGTACCATCTACCCTAACATGCCCACCTCACCTTGCTAATTTTGGTTAGGATGGGTCTAACAATTAAATTTAAACATTTTGGTTGGATTCTCTCAGCTAGTCAATATTGTTTTAAATGAAAAACTAGTAATTGCTAAGTACATATTCCTAGCACATACACAGTGTAGCATAAGCGACAGAATGTGTGAATAATTTTCGGAGTCATTTAATATTAAATTATACTCTGTGCAGTTCCCAAAGGCAATCGTAGGCTGACTTTGTCCTTCTAATAACCGGTAATACTATCAGTATCCATATTTGGTCATTTAATCTCGGGGTTCTACAAAACACTAAGAAGCAAAGATTCCTCATTAAATTCAAATTAGATTGGAAAAATTTGAAATCACACATTTTGGATGTTGGATCACCCAAGGTTAAAAGTTCCTGGGAGATTGTAAAGGAGATCACAAAAACAAACCACCCTTAAAAAAATGACAAAATTTTGAAAACAACTTTATTCAAAATAAAAACATTTGATAAAAAGTCACATTAAAAGGTAAGGAACACACATGTTTCACAATAATATTTTGGTTTTTTTGCACTTTGTTTAATTTCCTAGGCAAATCCAAACATGTTCTCAATAACATGGCCACATCCCATTTGCATATATAGAAAACAATTTTGTAGTGAAGCACCCACTTGTGAGACTTTTAGGGCCAATAATTATCAGTAATTAATATACAAAATGTTTTCTTTATTGGATAACATTAGAATTCCTAATTTTTAAAAAACAAACAAATAAACAAACATAATTAAAACCATCATCACATAATAGAAACTCCTTATTAGGGTTTACCCTTGGGGGGGATAAGCCCACATTTCTATGCTTTTCACGGATATAATCCACTTCTTCAGTAAAAAGGAGATCTACAATCATAAAACATACACAATTGTTTTTACAATCCAACATAATATTATTTAAGACATTTACAAAATTGCTTTTTATCATTGATGGATGGATGCATCTGAAAAATATGGGCATGCAACATCCTCTTATATAAATTGATGTGGAGTGAAGAGGGCAGCGAGGGCAGAAAATATAAACCCAAGGATGATAACCAGTTAGTGTCCTTAATATTTTAACATAATGATATACATGTGAAATCAAATTGTACATTTTCTCTTGGCTTTTTTTGGTTTTTTACCATGACTCATTAAATTACCTATATTTTCCATATGTGTGCCATTACTTTGTTCCTAATTGGGTGCATATCTACTCGAATGGTTATATTTATTAATTACTCCACAATACACAATTATCTCCACCCCTAACCTTTCCTCATCCCCATTTGGTAGCTTCTATCTAAAATTTACTGCAAATTTTTCCTCAGATGATTTGAACCAGGACCAAGATTAAAAAAAGCCTAAAAATCATAAAAGAGAAATCTTTGCTTACAACCTCAATTTGATCAACAAATCAGCCAAAAAAAACTTGGACTCCACTAGAAATCCCTTTCTTTCAAACACATCCTATCAAACTCAAATAAAAAATGCACGGATACTGAAGATTTAGGCTTTTATTTAATATTTCATGGCATTAAAAGTATATTTACTACATTTGGCTCCAACACACACTTACATTTTCTCACTTTAAAAAGTATTATTAAAAAGTATGTGGTCTGACCATGCCACCTTACAACTAGGCAATACAAAAAGCAGATATTTTATGTAGAGAATAAATGATAACTTGCTCAAAAGGCCTTCATAATACTGGAAGATAACAGAACGTGTTCTGGATCACTCTTCTGATTCTACATTTCTTCAACTACATTCCAAACTTGTGAATGTCCCACTAGGCCATCAACTTCTCACAGGTCACTTCAAGTACTTCTATTCTTCTGGTAACAAGTGTAGATAGAAATCTCCATACATTCTTACGCTACCATGTCCTTTAAAATGAAGATTCATTTAGCATTCAGCATTTTTCATAGCTCGCCTATTAAAATATTCAAAACCAATTTAGCTGCTATGATTCTCTTTACATTGTCAAAATAAATTCACAGATATGATCAATGGGCAATGATCAATTTATTTCTATGGAAGCTATTAGTTCTACATGTGATTCTTTTATAGCTACAAAAAAGAGTGGTAATGACTGCTAACATTTTTATTCCAGTAACAGTTTTACCTGAAGAGAATGAAAAATAATACATATACTCAATGTCATGATTGCATTGTTCAGGGAGTAGGATAAAGAATGTGGAACAGATAGCAATTGTGAAACAAAGGTCTTATTCTACATTTTTTTCACTCTGCACCTGTAATTCTGGTCATATAGTTGAGAAAAATCAGCATCATAAAAGACATGTTAGATCAGTAAGAAGCGGCTTCCGCAAAAGCTCCAGAGAAACTGGATGGAAGTAAGATTACTGCTTCGATTTACTAAATATAACAACATGATTCCCAGTCCCCATAAATCTGCCCATAGAGATGAGAGTAAATGCATGGTAAAATGTATGCATATAAAAAACTTGAAGTGTCTGTGATGTTGAAAAAGATAAAAAATGTATGAGCTGAAAACTACAAATGGAATTGACTATATAAAGAAATAAACACTGCGTTTTGGAAGCAAAAAAATGGTCTGAGTGGCTGTTTTTATGTTCTGTGTAAGGCTGTATTAACTAGTTGACTGCTGGGTGCTGCTACATCTCAGGAATAAAGCTTTATGAGATTATTAGTCAGATAGCATCTTCATGTAGTACTACTGCAGGTATGACTGTCCCTAGTCCCGTTATCTGAATCCTATTTTAAAGAAGTTGTTTTGGCATATGTTCAGCTTAGCCATTTACCAGTGCGTCTCTACTGTGTTGGATGGAGAAACAGCCTGGTAAATGCCATTTGTGATCCATTGGAAGCCCAGTACAATATGATCCAGGTGACAAGAGTTTATTGTGGTAATTTTTATTCATTCTGATTTACCACAATCTATAAAGTCTGGAAGATTTTTTGAGATGATTAAAACATTTTTACATATAATCAAATTTGTCTTCTAGCTCTAATCTTCAAATCAAAATAATTTCTGAGAAAGTGAAAGAACTCAGCAAGCCACATGTACCCCAAGCATGCTTTTAGAATACATTTCGATCAAATAGTTGTTAAAGCAGTAAAATATTGACTGCATTTTAAATGACAGTATTGTATTTAAATTTGCCAAGCTCCTTTTAGCTCATATCTACCAGGGAAACAAACTGACTCCCAGCTGCAACTAATGCAGGTTTTCAGTCTTCTTCTTTTTTTATTTTTATTTTTTTTAATAAATATCCTGTCAGACAAATAATGGTTCTCTATGGATTCCAGAATGATGTACGTTTCTAAAGCAAACACTGAACAGCTAGAAGGCTTGAGGGAAACAGCCATAACAAGACTCTGAACTGAAAAATAGGATTTATGTTATCTTTCTTACTACAGTACCATGCATTAGAGGACCCATGACAAGCACGCTGGCTGTTTAACCAAACCGAAATGTTCCCGCGTTTGGGGGACAGCTCCCCAAGCCATTCATTATAAAAAGCCACACAATCAATAAATAAATTCACAGTAGATTTACATAGCAGAATAGTTCTTTATTTAGCACTGTCAGGAATGTAGACAATTTGAATGAGATAGAATAAAACAAAGTCTTCCAAATAAAAATGGAGTATAAATAAATGCCCGATAGATACAATTCTATAAATGAATTTGGTAATTGATACTCTTGTAATAGAACAGTTTTACTTTGTGTTTGTGTTAAAACAAAAGAGACTTTATTGCAAACTGATATATGTCTGTAATGGTTAACAATCTGCTT
>NC_092860.1:101476989-101477909 GCF_032062135.1 Pyxicephalus adspersus
GATTAAAACATTTTTACTTATAATCAAATTTGTCTTCTATCTCTAATCTTCAAATCAAAATAATTTCTGAGGAAGTGAAAGAAATCAGCAAAAAAAAGGTACATTTAAAAATACTTAGTATTTCAAATTTTCTGCCGGGTCCCGCTACCAGCCCAACGGGTGAGGGGGCGGATATCTGTGAATACTCCTATTAAAGAAGGAACTTCCAGATTTGGCAAGCATGAGTCTGGTTTTTGCAAAAAGTGAAGGAGGCTACACAATGTTTGCTCACTTCTTTATTCTGCAAGCCAGATTCCAAAGGATCTTTTATGGTTAGGAGAGAGGACATACTTGCTCGCTACTTTTTAATGCTCCCATTAAAAATACCTTAAAACATATTTAAATGCCTACATAGATATTTGCAAATGTCTGTGCAAGAATTTGCTAGTGCTTGGAAAAACAAGCATGGCAAAATGCCTACTGCGTACCTTAGAATTTATTGTTGTATTTATATACAACAAATAAACAAGCACAATTGAATGGCTGAATCACTGAATGCATGTGAATATTATTTTTTACCGTCATAGTTAAAAAAGTAATGTAATTCCAGAAATTAAAAACGTTGAGCTGATTGCATATAACAGGCATATGGAGTCTTATCCATGAGTTTGTTCAAATGTAAAACAAGTTGACTGAAGTACATAGGCCATATCTTTCAGCAGCTGTGTTGTCACCTAACGGAGAAAAAACTTGTGTAAAAATTCTAATCTTTTTAATTCTATTACTTTAAAGTAAAATTCTTGTTTTTTTCTCCCAGGCTCTTTTCTTTCCAGAGTTGTGTATGCCTAGGATAATATGACTGTTCGAGGTATATTACATAGATATTTTTGAATGTCACTTAAGTTAGTTTTTAGATAAGAACAGTGAGATTATTTTCTTTC
>NC_092860.1:101480275-101486628 GCF_032062135.1 Pyxicephalus adspersus
ATCTCAAGTTGCCTCCCACATAAGGTTTTCATCACATCTTCCCTCATTCTTTGAAGCTGACAGGCCTTCCGGACATCCTCATCACTGAGTTCCATTATTATTAATAGCCTGATTGACAACGAGCCACTAGATAGTCTTTCTGTTTTTGTCACCAGTGACAGTATGTCAGATTTGCTCCCTATAGATTTGCATTTGATGAACTTGGCTTAGTTCTTGCTTTAGTTTCAGCCATGGCAGTTTAATGCAGTTATCATTCAAAAGAAAAAGTTACATGGAAATATTCTTGGAAAATTCTTTGTTATGCTGATTATTTGTTGAATTTTACTTTTTCTAAAAAAAATTATTTGTTTATACAGTTGTGCTCATAAATTTATAAACCCTGGCAGACTTTGTGAAATATCAGCTTTAATAGGAAAATAGTACTAATCAAGAAAACATTCCTTTTTTTAGGAAATGTGCTCATACTAATCAATTTATTATCACATGACTGTGTATGCCTTTTTAAATCATACTGATAACTAAAATGAGAAATACATATCTCTCAAATGGGCCTGAACAAAAGTTTACATACCCTTTTATGTTGGATACGATATATATATATTGTTATTAATTAGTATTTATATAGGGCCAACATATTACGCAGCGCTTTAAAAAGTCAATAGTCATATTACTAACTGTCTCTCAAAGCGGCTCACAATCTAATGTCCCTACTATAGTCATATGTCATTGATACAGTCTAAGGTCAACCTATGAGAGAAACCAGTTAACCTAACTGCATGTTTTGGAATGTGGGAGGAAACCAGAATGCCCTGGAGGAAACCCACACAAACATTGGGGCAACATACAAACTCCTTACAGATAATGTCCTGGCTGAGATTCAAACCTAGGACCTAGCACTGCAAAGGCCAGAGTACTTAGCCACACATGAAAGATCCAAAAAGGGTAAATAAAGTGTCCAGACCTGTAAGCTTTTTGAGTGTAATCAATTTTGGTGAATAAAAAGTTAATTTAAATAAATTGACAGCTACTCTGAGTTCAGTGAATACCAAGCTAGGGGGAAAGCAAAAGAACTGCCAATGGGCCTGTTTGAAAAGGTTGACAAATTTCACAATCATAGAAAAGGATATAAATAATGTCAGTCAGTGTTTGGTATATCCCTTAAAAAAATCATTGGAAAGTTGTGGTTTCTATTGTTTCCAAGCCGCAGTCAGGTAGACCAAGATTTCAGGCATAACTACCAGGAAAATGTATTGAGATGCAAAGAAAAACCTGCAAGCCAATTTAAAAAACAAGTGATATTGCTATTTCAAGATGCACAATAAGGGAGTTTTTGAACACAAATTGACTGCAAAGTTGATTTGCAAGAACCTTTAGAAGCCTGTAGTATGCCAAACAACAATCTAGAAAAGCCTCAAAACTTCTGGAACAATGCCATTTGGAGTGATACAATTAAAACTGAATTTTTGGTCATATACATAAATCCTTTTTTTAGTAGGAAACAACAGGGTCTATGAAAAGTACACCATCCCCACTGTGAAGCGTGGAGAGTGAGAGCTACAGCAGCATAAGGAACTTGCATGGTGGAGTGGCCATCACAGGGCCTGATTTAATAAAGCTCTCCAAGGCTGGTGAGGATATACTTTCCAGATTTGCTGCATCACCCAGCTTCACTGATGAAAGTGTTTTCTCTCCAGCCTTGGAGAGCTTTAATAAATCAGGCCCATAGTCTCCTGACCTCAATATCATTTAACTTTTGAGAGATCACAAAAATGTAGTTTATGCAAGACAGTCCAATCATTTATTCCATCCAAGAAGAATGGATTGCTTTACCACCTGAGAAAATCAAAGGCATTAACCACAACTATCACAAAAGACTACATGCCCTCATTAATGGTAATAAGGGTAATACATAGTATTAGGAACTATGGGTATGCAAACTTTTATACAGGAACCATCCTATTATTTTCCATATTGTTATGTTTTATGTAATGTTTTTGCTATTCTGTAATGCTTTATAGATTAATTTGAATCCCATTAAAATTACCTGATGCATGTTGTGCCTGATTACTAATTTCTTTTTTTGAATGGTACACATTCTACAAATTCTGAGAGGCTTTTTAACTATGGAGCACAATCGTATAAGGGTTATAGCAAGGTTCATAAAAATATTCTTAACATATTAAAGTTTTGTTTTTTTAATACTGTCAGGAAAGACCATTAATTACTTGACTCAATAGAAGGGTAATATGAGATGCGATCTCTAAGCAAACCAAACCACCAAGGTGTTTTCTAGGGAAGATCACTAGACATCACTACTAACACAATTCAATATAGTAATGACTCATTTTTGTTTTCAACTTTTTTTTTTTTTGGTTTTTATAACACAGGAATCCAAATACAAATATTGCATATAATACAGTAGAAAAAAGATTGCATAATAAAAACATTCAGAGAGAAAAACTGGGAAAAAAAGGGGGGAGGAAAAGGGGGGGGGGGGACACTATGAACCAACAATCGTATAAAATAAAGCTAGAGTATATGGTATATGTTAATAATTAGACAACAACATTTCAGTATCCTATATCTACACACCACCTTCCTAAGATATCTAAAAGATATCTAAGGGAGCACTGTTACCAGTTCGCAAAGACTGATGTATTTAAATTTGGCACAGAATGTTGGAGCCAAGGTTCCCAAACCTCTGTGAATTTCTGATGGGTATCATTCAATGTACTTGACAAATTTTCATTTATACATATATTGTCAACTCAAAGTTTGACTTCATGGAATGGAATAAATTGTTTCATCGAGCTATTCGCTATAGTTTGCTTAGCAGCTATGAGGATATAGAGTAACATAACTTACAAGCAGCATCTAACATAACATAGAGTTTAAATTGAACAGCTGAAAGGTTTGGGGGTTTAAAATGCAGTAACGCCAACCAGGGGTCTGTGGACAAATATGTCTGGGACAGTTTACTTTACATTCTACATTTTACCCCAGAATCTTACTGCAAAGAAGCAACTCCACCAAATGTGCATAACTGATCCCAGTTCTTGGAATCCTCCAAAACAGTATCGGGAGCCATTTGCGTTACAGTATTTTAAGTGGGCTGGAACCACATACCACCTATTCATAACCTTATACGCTGAATAAAGTTTATTATTACACTTTTAATATTTTTCCAGTTTATTTATATACGACACAGGTCATTACGGTTTCTTTTATGAATACAAAACTGTTTAGAAAATAGATAATTTTCAGTTTACACCATCTATGTGTGAATGTGACTGATTCTCATACAACATTCTTATTAAATGTATAATGTATGTTTCTAAAATTATAAACTGGTAACTTAGGGTTTTCTGACCTAATTAGCTGAATTAAGTATTAGATAATATTCATAATGTTCAGTGATTTGACCTATGCATATGAACATTCCATTCCATTGCTAGTAATCATTTAATTTTAATGGCAGTATTTTTCATGGATTTGTGTAGACACACCCTGGGGTCCTCATCTGACTTTAGGAAGTCCAGGCTTCTTTTGTGTTGCTGAATTTTTAAAAAGGAAAGGAGCGGTTTGGTTACTAGAGTGAACCAAGAAAATATCCCGCACAAGATTACACAATCACCAACGGCCTGAACCATACATACATACCATACCTCTGCTTTATTCTCCTCCAGCATACAGATACATCAGTAGCATAAGAACATGGACCAGAACAGATACAGAAATCCTTTGCTGATCTGATATTACTATACCTGTCATTGACAGGTATAGTAGGCCACAATACAATCACAACTGTCATGGTCTAGTCACTGTACTAGTTGAGCCTACTAAACCTGTCATTACCAGGTCTGGTAGGGCTTAACCAATCTTACCACATGACTATGATAGCTTTAAAATTTCTCCAGCTATATTGGTTAAGCTGTACTATACTTTTTAGTGGCAGGGGAAGTAGGCCCCCAAACAATGAAAGCTGTCATTGTTCTTATGAGTTTACGAATCTGGTCAAATTTCTCATTCAATCTAAACAAACTTGATCTGTGTTAGAATTTTGTGTTCAATTTTGTGTTTAGCGGCCATACACTGGGTAATATTTCTGATACATTCAAAGTTAAATTTTATATAAACATTAATTGTATGGCATTCAAATAGGGTATTTCCAAACAATTGGCCTGATTTAAGAAAGCTCTTCAAGGCTGGAGAAGAAACACTTTCATTAGTGAACCTGGGTGATTCTGCAAATGGAATGGATTTGCTATTTGTTAGCAAATGTTTTGAATCCTGGATCAGATCCATTCCAGGTTTCCTGGATTACCCAAATTCACTTATGAAAGTGTATCTTCTCCATCCTTGGAGAGCTTTAATAAATCAGGCCCAATGTTTGAACAATACATGGACTGAATCAAGAATTTCTGATTGATGTCATCTGCTCTGGCTACCAATAAGTAATTCTATAGACCACGCACACATTTTATGTTTTGTTTTTTATATAAGCTTTATAGTTGCAAGCAATACAAAAATCTTAGAAGACTTATATGGAGAGGGAATAGCAGGAAGCAGGAAGCCATCAATGACTTTTCAAGGAAGAACAGTGGTAATGAGAACAGATTTTTAACCTTCTTAATCAAATGTTTCATCTGATAGCATTGGGGGCATTTTCATTGACATGAGAGCAGATGACAACAATATGTAACCTAGAAGGGGTGTAACTCAAATCTGCTTTAGGAGACTATAGAATTTGTATTGATTTATTTATTTATTTTGAATTGGGAGGTATACTAGGTCCTACTATGTGTAAATACATGTCAGGGAATTTGTTATCAAAGTATAAAGAAAAAAGCAGTACTAGAATTATGATAAATCCCATATCGGGGCAGATGATAATCCATCCTACCCTCCCACGTGTCCCTATCTATTCTCCACATTTAAAAGAAAAAAACAAACATCATTTTAAACTCACCATAGTCTGCCATCCATGTCCATCATTGTGCTTCTTTCATTTGGGGAAATCTACATGTCAAGGCTAAAATCTGTGCAGGTCTGTACAGGTCAATATATGTGAGCATGGATTTGGTATTTTGGGCCTCTTTTAATAGATAGGGGGTAGTAGTGGGGTTTGGATTGGAATTAGTTATTCCTGGCAGCAACTAAGTTTTTAGAAAATTTGGAATATAAGTCAAAAACAAAATCCATCACTGAATATATAAAAGTTGTATTCTTTTTAAAAACTTTTTTATAAGACTGGATAATTATCTTGAAATTAGTGATCATTCTATATTTAATGCTCACTGTAGTTAATGCGGACCATAAGTCAACATTTAGAATTTATTCCATGAATATAGTAAAGACACTCAGCTGCAATAACTTGTGTTTCAAAGGTACACCCTCAGAGGATGACCCAAAGTCATTTACTGTAATTAGAAACAGTAATAAAACAGCTGAGCAATGGCTAGAAATCTTTTAGGAGTTTTTTCCTTAAAGCCAATAAATCAATCCTTACAAGCAGCATCTAAAATATGCTGAGCTCAAAATGTCCTGGTTTGCTGTTCTAAAGCATTGGAGGAAAAAGTACAAGCTTTTTTCTCCAAGTTTATAAAGTTGGTTGCTTCTATCCATGTTTACTAAGTTGACATAATTTAAAGCATGTTATTTTTTTTATATAAAATCACATACACAATGTATATTGTATATATCAGAAAATAATAACTTGTTTGTAAATTCAACTTATACCATTTACAATTTGTTGCTGTGTAAAATTAGTGTACTAAATGCCATTTAAAATGTGTTTCCACATACATGGCCAACCTTGTATATTATCTGTTTTTTATTGAAGCTATTCTGTACTATGCTCATAATAAGCAAAAAAGCTTTGTTCTGCCACTCTGCCGAACTAGTGTTGTTCGAATTTGCCTCCGGTCGGTTTTAGGTCCATTTGGCTAAACTAGTCCAAAGATTCTGGATTTTCCAAATAGAAACCCAATTTAAGCCTATGGCTTCTAACAAGTGCAACAGATGTATTATATTTTAGGTATAATCTGGTCAACAGCTTTTATGTTAATTACAAAGTCCCTAAATATAGTAAAGCAATTGCTTGGAACAAGACAGGCTCATGTTTTAAGTGGATAAAATCGTAAAAGTTATGTAATTTTTCTGTAAATATAAATTCCAGTACTTCCATTTCAATAAGACTCCTTCTGACTAGAGTCCTGAAAAGAGTCCTTTTCAATGTAACTTTGATGCACACCTTTTTATTCATAAAAACTATTGTGGCTTACAGAGATGCAATGTAAATACACAAATCCTTTAAATGACATACTTTGGAATTCTTAATATTCAAACTAGAC
>NC_092860.1:101486806-101508183 GCF_032062135.1 Pyxicephalus adspersus
ACTCAGACTCAGTACTAAAAAGAGAGGTAATTCAGTGTTACCATTCCTTTGAGCTGTAATGGATTCCTCGGGACATATTTTTATATTGTAACAGTAAATATAAGTTTTAAATAGAATAATAAATAATTGTTTTATGTCTGGGTATGGAGAAGGAGCACTGTAGGGCCTGGGGTCTGGCATCCACAGGAGGAAAGGGCATGCTCACAACTGGACCTGGCCTGAAAGGGGAGCACATAATCACTGTCCCCGATCATTCTCCTTGCCACCCAGGCTTTATGCCTGAAAAAAGCTCTGGTGTTAAAATAAAATAAAAAATGTATTATTTTTAAATATAATTTAAAAAATCACAATGTACAGCTTGAAGGCATCCCATATCATCCATATCATGTTTTTTGAAAGGATTTGATTATTATTTTATTCCCTCTAAGCAGCAATAATTTTTATGTATGAGAATTGAGAATAAAAGTTTACACATTTAAAACATCGGGAAACAACCTTCAGTCAAAAGAAAGTGAAAAACAGTTGTAAGGTTTTACAGTCTAGAGCATAATAAAAAAAAATCATCTGTTACTGAAGCGAAAATTATTTAAATCTAACCTCTTGTGTAAAACAAGACATACCAGATTCCAGGGTGTCATTATTTATTTACCAAAAATAAAGTAACAATAGAGAAGCCATGTGTGAATCAACCCATAATTCAATAACTTATAAAACGGCCTTTAGCAGCAATAACTTGAAGTAATCATTTTCTGAATGTTTATATCAATCTATTTTACAATATTGCCTCAGTTAATTAAGGTTTGCAAGAATTTGTTTATGCACAGCTCTCTTAAGGTTGAGGTCTGGACTTTGTCTAGGCTCTTCTCTTCAAAGGACATTGTTCCAGAAGATTGAGGTTTGTTCATTTGCATTTTTGCACAATAAAACTATTCTGCCATGTTCTATTTAGAAAAAAAAAACTTTCTCCTGGAAACCCTTCCAGACATTTTTTTTTGTAATTGTACTATTATGAACATTAACAATTTACAAACTAAATGAGACCTGTAAAGTCTGAGGTGTAACTTCTGTTTGTTTAGCAATTTCTCTGAGGACTGCACTGTCTGACATTGAGCTGTATTTTCTGCAACATCTACTAGTGGGAAGATTTGCAACTGAGTTCAGTAGCTTCCAAGTGTGAATAATCTTAACAACTAAATTGGAACTAATTGGCTGGGGACAGTCGTTTCACTAAGAACATTTTTAATAAAAAACATTTGTTACCATAAAATTACGAGACAACTTTCCAACAAGTTACACCGATTTTTTCCTCCAAAGTTCAGAAACACCCAGATAGATAGCAGATCCGGGACTGAATCCCCCAACAAAATACCACACCACATGACTCCACCAGATTGATTTTTTTGGCCCCCGAGCCCCCCCTCGGGTTCCGATATCAATTATTCACCGACTTCTCACTGTACACCAGTTGTAACGCCTACATCCAGCATTCACCATGGACACCATCCCACTGATAAGTGCTTAACGACATTCCATCATCAACATTGCCTAGACTGCATAGCCTGGACCCCAACTACCCAACTTAAACCCACTAAACTCCTCCACATAAGCTCACTACAGCTAAACCACCTACCAATGCCCTCCCCTTCCCTCCTCTTAAACCTCTGTGACAAAACACCACCCTTACTAATAACCCCACCAATATTCTCCACCCCTCTCTTCCTCCCTTAACCCCTTCATGACTGGTTCCGTTTAGCACTCAGTCATTTAGCCCCTGCGCCTATGTTGTTATATGTATGTCGGCTCTGGGCCTGCCTTTCTCACTGTAGAATAATGGACTTCAAATTATATGGAAATGGCCTTACAATCCTCCCCAGATTGATGGGTAACATTTGCTTTGCATTGTAATATCACACTTGAATGCTTCAGACCAGCAAACTGTCAAAACTTTTGCTTTTACAGAGGTGCTCACCCTTGCTTGAGTCAAGTGCATTTGTATGTGTGGAGTTATATGAAGATATAGGAAGTTACAAAGGAGTGATGCCACATTCTTTTCCAAACTCCAGTATGGAGAATAGAATTTGCATATTTGGGCTTTTGTAGATTTTGCTGTCATTTTGTTCAGTATGTGGGATAGTGAGCCATGTGTGGTGGAATACAACAAGTCGGAGGTGTTACACATAACTAGTGACATTTATAATAAGTTGTACTTAGCTTGTTAGGGATTGCAGATGTCTAGTGTGGTCACTACAGAGTTGGAGATATGTTGGACTACAGATCTCACTGTTGCTATGGTGGGTAGTAAATGACGTTCACTGAATTCACATTTCTGTGTATGCAGGAACACCAGCAAAGCAAATATAATGTAATTATAATCAAAATAATAATTTAATTTAAAATAAGTAAAAATAAACATATAAAATCGTTGCTTCATTTAAACATTATTATTGTTATTATATGCCAACATATTACGCAGCACTTTACATTAAATAGGGGTTGCAAATGACAGACAGATACAGACAAGGACACAGGAGGAGGAGAGGACCCTGCCCAGAAGAGCTTACAATCTAAGAGACATTATTATTATTATTATTAAACAGGATTTATATAGCGCCAACATATAATGCAGCACTGTACATTAAATAGGGATTGTAAATGACAGACTAATACAGACAGTGATATAGGAGGAGAGGACCCTGCTCCGAAGAGCTTACAATCTAGTAGACATGAACTGTATTGAAAGGTTTGTTGCTGATGAGGTCACATTAAATAAATGTGACACTTCATATTAATTTTCCTCCGTCAGCTGTAATCTATTGACTGGAAACTTGTACAGAAAAGTGTTTGTTATGGCCATATGTGGATTAATGTGACCTTCAGCCTCCCGGAATTCCTCTAATCTGCTTCGAATGAAATGTATTACCTATACTTATTTCAAGCACACTTATTTCATTAAGTAGTATAGTACAGTCAGCTCAGAGGTATTCAAGAACAGCATCGTGAGCTATAAAGATATTGGTATTTAATAGGTTTGAGATAGAAAAAAAAGTGCATTAACTGGCTACAAAACATGGTTTTATTCTAATTATAAAGGTCTTGACAAAGGAATAAATTAGTTCAAGACATACAGTTTATCACCAACGTTTTTTTGATAATGTGAACAGGGTCACAAATACAACACATGTAGTTTATACATTAAAGCAAAGAAAAATGTTTTAAAAACTGGAGCTACAGCCATCACGTTATCTTACTGTACATCCTAAATCACATTGGACCTGACTTAATAATAAGTCTCCAATACTTGAGAAGCTAGACTATCATGGCTGAATCTGGGGAGAGGAGAAGAATGAAAAGGATGTGGCAGTGCCTGCAATGAATCAGGGACAGGTGAGTATCACCCGGGTTTAGTTCCACTTTAATGGCAACAAAGTAAACTACTTTATTTAGTAACAGTGAGGCATAGGAGCGATAGGATGACCGGAAGAGAAACATCTGGATTTGTAATAAGTATTTGCACATTAAGTCCAAGTGGAAATAAAAAAGTCAGATGTGGTTTCATTAACATAAAAAAGGAAAAATATGTGTATTGATTCCATTTGTTTAATTGACTCATTGGTCCTGATTAAAGATCTCTAAAACTAGAGGGGATACACTTTCATCAGTGAGCCTAGGTATTTCAAAAAAACTGAAATGAATCTGGTGCAGGATTTAAAACATTTGCTAACAAATAGCAATGAAAATCCATTCCAGGTTTGCTGGACCAGCTTTACTGAAGAAAGTGTATCTTTTCCATTGGGCCTGATTTAATAAGGCTCCCCAAGACTGGAAAGGATACACTTTCATTGGTGAAGCTGGGTGATCCAGCAAACCTGGATTGCATTTCTTAAAAGTTATTTGCTATTTCTTAGCAAATGTTTGCAACCCTAGACCAGATCAATTCCATGTTTGCTGCACCTCCCAGCTTCACAAATGAAAGTGTATCCTCTCCAGTCTTGGAAAGCTCTAATAAATCACATAGGCATTGGATCACAAAGAAAGATGGAGCAAAGGAGCACAGTCATGTATGTAATGAGTAAATATGGCTCCCCTATCTACATATAATTGCAGATCATACACATATAAAATGACTTTAAAGCATTAGCACATATAGGTTTAGTTTTAGAAAGAAGACCAATCTCTTTTGCATTTATATCTACAAAAAGATTGTTCTTTCACGTTGCCGATCACGTTGCCCATATGGCTGACATTTAAATGCGATTGGCCATGCAGGTTTAGATGCCTATGCCTTAAAGTCAAGTACTGTCATCCTGAAGATACTGAATAAGGCCACACTGCTTGCAAGCTGCAGTTCCTAATAAATCATGCCATTAGGTTTACTTTAACTCCCACATTTTTAATATCTTGTGCATGTGTATATTTACCACATTTTTATGATATTGAATTTTGTTAAAAATTAAAAAAAATTGTAATTATTGCTTTATTTTTTTTGGTATTATTATCATAAAAGAACAACAGATTGGTCATTCCCCACGTTCTCAGTAGCTTCTTTTGAGTCCCAGACCCATCAGGGCCCACAATTGCTTGTAGGGCTCTGCAAAAAAGATCACACAAAACTGTTTTCCCTCCACTAACTTGTTCTGCCTCATACATTTCCCTGCTTTAAAGGGTAAATGAATAAGAGGTAAAACGTATGTAAAATGGGGTGGTGGTAAGCACTCAATAAATCTGGTGAACCCTGGAGGGATCATTGCCTAGGGAGCGTAAAAGATCCCTAAGTAAAGACCCATTAACCCGGTCCACCTAATTAATCATAGGCATGATGCATCTTTCGATCTTGTGAATTGATTAAAAATGTCATCATGTTGAATCCAAGAAAAAGACTAATCATACCTAATACTGAATCTTTATTTATTGAGCTTTAGGCAAAGAGTTGTTAGCCTGACCACTCTGTAATACCAATATCTAGAACAATTCTGGGAGCTGAACATCAAACTGTTACTGAATGCTGTTGTAAGAGTATTTCTAGAGCATGAGAAACATCATAAACCCATGAACCCATGAAACCCATCGTACTTCTAATACTGTGTTTTAACCCTGCAGTACACCCTTCTAATATATACATCACATAGGTCTTATATAACAAGCTTTATCAGGCTGTAAGGCAGCAATAGAAAACAAAGCTTAGGCTACAGAAATAAATGTAACAATACATAAAGAAAAGTAGACATAGTTTTTCTTCTCAGTAAAACAACGTCCATATTGCTGCATTGCTAATGAAAACTTTCATATATATTTTTGTCAGCTACAGGTAGTCTGTTATTCCCATATTCTAGTTATTACTAATGCATATCAAAAGATTGTGACTATGCACATCAAACGAAAAACAAGTAGATAAGGGAATAGCATTTTATCACAGGCAAAGATAGAAACTGCATTGGAAAGAGATTTACCTGTCACCAATCCAGCCCAGGTGGATTAAATCATATCCTAAATCAGATTTAATATCTGTGAAAAGGCAGTAATACAACACACGGTACTGATCCACTACTGAACTATTTAATTATTCACCTAATGTTTTCCTTAACAGAATTCTGGGTAGCAGAATTGGCAATGCACATTTCATAATAGGAAAAATATATTTTGTTCACTTAAAGTCCATAAGCTGAATATATTTCTACACAATCCCCTAAGGTACGCAGTTTTGCATATAATCAAGCCCCCAATATTTAGCTATTTTTAAAATGCACAATGTAATTTGTTACTGAATGGCAATTAAGCATACCTTCTATGCAAGAAAATGCAAGGGCAATAATTTTGAACCTTTGGTAGGTTTTATAGGCTACTTTGCAATTCATAATGTAAAACATGTTGCATCAGGGGAGCCAAGGACTGCACTGTTTAACAAAAAGATATTCTTCCTGACCAAATGTTATGCTTTTTAGCTTTGTTCACTTTTATTTTTCATTCATTCAAAACATATTTCTTATTATAATACAACAGTGCCCCCTGCAGTTCTAGAAGAGAAAATCATGCCAGAAACTTGTAAAAAAAAAAGGTAAAATGATCATGGTAAATTAGGAAAAAGTAATCATGTTGAAATATTTTTTTAAGCAGGAAAGGTATTTTAGCTGGTCTGGCAAAAACAATAATATATATATATAAAAAAAAACAATCACAAAGTATCATGTAGTATTTACTTCACTGGAAGATCACTGTATTACAGTATAATGAAGATTTAAATAGCAAGTCCCTGGTTTAAATAGCAAGTAGTTTTAGTTTACCAAGTTCTAGTTGAGTAGTGTGAAAATATAATTGTTGGATTGATGTTTAAAACATTTGAATGAATCTATACTGCAAATGGATTCTGTATAAGTGGATATGGTTTGACAGCCATTGCTCAATGCAATTTCATCACAGAGAGATTGCTGATATAGAATACATTCTCACATAAAATGGGATAGAGGAAGTGCAATATCTTAGTGCAAGGCTAGAATAAAAGATGTAACAATGACTGAAAATATAATGTGGGTCTAGGAAAAGAGTTTCAAAAGGAAATTGAGATTGGATGAAATTTTGAAAAAAGCCAAGAATATTTAAAAGGTTCACTACATTAAATCATTCATATCAAGCTAATTGTATTATTTAAATTTCAGCAGCCAATAAGAACACAAGGACATGTATGACTCAAGACACACATATCAGGCAATAATCTCATATCTGTGGTGCCAGGCATATGCGCAATGTATGGCAGCTCTTAAGGAGACATCAATAAGACAAGTTTGGACAGCATTGCAGAATGCTAATGATGAGTTTATTCCATAATACTGGCATTGTATCTGGTGTCACTCACCACTCCTAATCTACAAATCCACACAAACAAACTGCATACTTGGCAGAGATGACATTTTAAGTTTACAGTGTACGTTGCAGTACTGAGGGCCCTGGCTGCCATTAGATCAATCTCTTCTAAACTAATGTCTGATTTGTGACTGCCAGGAAAGCAGTTCATGTACCTGGACATTTGTGGATTCCTTCTAGGACTTAGACCTCTTTCAGACTTGTGGTAAAACCTTCGCTCAACCGAATTCTCAGCTTCTCCCATTCAAACTAATGGGAGTGATTAGGAACCATTTTGTGCATGCATTTTCATGCAGTTTTTCTTGCATTGCAGTGAGGTTGTAAAATGGTTCCTGGTAGCAACATGTTACCTCTGGCCATCTTTCCTCTTCTGGGCACTACTCTGCACCACTCTGAATGCATGGACAATGTATGCAAATGCCATGCAATGTCCATGCACCTACAGCATAGTTTTCTGTTCCTTGGTGCAAGGTAGAAGTTTGTTATGCGACCTGGAACAGCCAACTTCACAGTTTTAGACCTCAAGTCTGAAAAAGCCCTAAGACTAAAAACCTTATTGAGCATATATAGATATCCTACAGCTATTGCTTTGTACCATTGCACGTAGCCCCAGATTTACTTTAAATGAATGATCAATAACACTATTCATGTTGCGATAATATAGTACAAATTGTCTGGTTGCTGAATAAACCTCTAGATTGTAAATTTACAAAAAGCTAAGACATTTTGCCTGCCTCACTCAGTAAACAATTACATGGGCTGCTTGATAAAATCTATTAAAAACAAATGTCAGCAGGGAAAATTTCAAACAAGTGAAGTAATCATTTTAACGAGCATTTTCTGTCTTTATTTTCCACTGAAAAATAGTCACTTTGGAAATTTAACTAAAACTTTACTTGTCATTGGCATTTGTCAGATTGTAAATAAAAAAAGATGTGTGTCAGTCTAACTGGGAAACCCCAGTAAGGTGCAATGCAAGTTAAATATCAACAGATGCATAATACCTGTGTTGGTATTAACACAGATTAGGACATACAAGCTTGAGACCATCTTGCTGCAGCAATACCTGTTGTGCTGGGCTGGTATCTTACCGAGAAGAAATAGATTCTTTAATTTAAATCACAACACAGGTAACTTAGGTTTAAATTATAACTTTCTTTCTAAATTTAACATATAAATATGCAATCTTTCTAAATTAGTTTTTTTCTGCCATGTTTTAAAAGCTTGTAATATCACTTGAACTGGAAAAAGCTTTGCTTTTTGATGGCTAACATGGTACAAAACTTTGCTGAAGAACAAAGTAAAATAGTAACAGATGGCATGTACAGACCATGTGAATAGGCTAATGATAGTAGACTAGGCCTCGTGCCAACAGAGCAGATTTTTCTTATTCACTTTTCTACAATAATCACAGAACCTACTTTTTATGGAGTTCTTACGCCTCTTATTTCCATGTACTGTGTACTATTTTTGTCCTAGTTCATCCTTTTCTTAAAGTGTTGCTGATAAGCAGCTCTGAACCAAGGGACTAATATTGTTTGACAATAATATGAAATATTTAGAACTGGAATATATATATATATATATATATATATATATATATACACACAATCTTTGTAAACTGTCTGAGATACAGAATCATGTAGTTTAGGTTAAAATGTGAAAAATGTGAAAATATCACATACTACACAATATAATGGATGTTTACCAGTACAAGATGATTTAAAAGGTCAACGCTTCTCAATAGCTTGACCTAAAAGCAGAACTAAAACCACCAATGTATCTGTTTCCCTAAACAATGTCATTCAAGGCATGTCTTTGCTGATAATTGTCTCAGTTATGTTTGTTTGTTCCTAACGGTTTCAAGCTTTTAAATGGCTGCTGGTATAGCTGATCATAAATGCATTATCATGGCAACTACAGGTCTAAACACAGACTAAAATAGCATTGCAATAAAAGACCTGCCTGATCACAATTTCATATTTTAAAGGTTTAGTTCCCCCTTTTAGCTTTTAAATGTACGTGGATACTAAAACATACCCTTCATCCTAGCATAAAGTAAGCCCTTAATATTTAACCCACCCTCCAACACTTTAATAAACCCCTAAAATCCAGATCACCCATTGGAACGAATGAGGATGTGCACATTGTAACAACAGATTGGCAGGGCAGCCCGGTAAAGATACCTGGAATGGGGAGTTAGATATTTCTTTTTCATTGCAGGGTGTACTGACGAGAGTGGGCAGTGACATTAAACAGAAGTTCTAAAAGTGAACCTGTACTTTAAATGTACCCTCTTTGTACTGTGCACAATTAATGAGGAAAAATGGCCTATTGAGAAAAAAAATAGTCTATTTGCACTTAATTGGTAAAATCCTCTCCGAATGGTTTACCCAGTGTGGCATTCCTATTTGTTCTTGTTTTCCTCAGAAACTTTAAAAATCCTCTGTATAAGATCACTATGAGCACGATACAAACATGCAGCATACATACACATATACATACTTACTGTATAAACTTGGGATGATTTCCCTGAAAAGAGAGGTCTGAACTTATTGGGTCTGATTTATTAAAGCTCTCCAAGACTGGAGACGATAAACCAAGGAGAATCTGGGTGATACAGCAAACCTGGAATGGATATGGTCCAGGATTAAAGACATTTGCCAATAATTAGAAATCTATTACAGGTTTGTTGGATCGTCCCCATGATAGTCTATCATCTTCAGTCTACTAAATTAGACCCAATGTTGTTGTTTTTAGGTCAGCTCTAAAAGGATTTATAAAGATACCTATGCCATATTACATTAAATAATTTCACTTTCCCTGTTAAGATTTTTCAATTGATCTGACTTGAAGAATATTAAGAATGCATTAGGACACTTCATTGTGCTATTTGGCACAAGTGCCTGGATCACAAGACTGACTGACCGGAGTTACAAATCATTTGGCAAGCAAAATAGCTCAGTATACATTTCAAATGTGTATTTAGGTTTTATTTCTCATTTTTTTTCTAACAGCGTTTGAATCCAGCTTAAAGGCATATCATTATTCCTGCAGTGATGGCAATGTTAGGTTTCAAAGAAATATAGTACATACGTTTTAAATTTCAGCATTCAGATCAATTCATCATTCAGTCAAAAGAGTTTAGTGATGCCATGCTTACGCAAAACCTAACTTCTATTTTACGGGATTGAGTGAACATTCTCTATGTCCTTAGTAATTAAACCCCAGTGAAGCAAAGCTGACCAGAGAGACCTACCTTGTCTTGTTCACATTTTTGCTTGGTGTCCCTGTAATTTGTCTACATGCATGTTAAAGACTACAGTAATTTGTTTTAAAAATACTTCCTAGGGGTTTGGTATAAAAACTATCAATAAAGGGATTCTAATTTACCAAACAACTCTGCTCAAAGTATACCCAAGAACAAAAATGTAACATAATACATCTTACCAGTCCTTACATGTGGTGGCTGCACGTATTCCATTTTTGAGGATTTCTTTTTTTTCACCTGGTAAATCCTTCTACCCTCATGGCTATATTCATTTCTCCATACTATTACTATGAATAAATGAATCTCAAAGCAATAAAAAGCACAAACAAAAACTTTACAATTGATTTTAATATAACTTACGGTACTCATATTTGCATGTGGTCATAAATATGGCCCTTCAATAACATTGATTTTTGTTGTATGGAAGCTATTCATACATTTCTACAATACCGTTTTCCTCTAGGGTTGATGGCTCACAAAATCAGCAAGGTCCTTTGACTAAGTAATGTACTGAATACTTCAATATATTTATTTAATTTAAACAGCTTGACATTGAATTAGAATGACTGCAGACTGTAAAAATGTTGGGTTATTGTCAATATAACAAAGTATAATAGCATTTAATTTGTGATAAACACTTACAAGGCAAGGACCATGTGGAATGCTGCAAACCTTTTGATCGATGAAGATAGTATTAAAATACATAGCACCATACAAAATAATAACATTGTTATTTAATGTTTAGAATGATGCCTTTCCTAAGTCTCCTGAAAAAAATGCAGGAACATAATTCCTGTGATGCACATAGCTCAAATGTGCCATAGGCACTAAATGTATTTGCTGTGATATATTGCTATATATTATATATGATATATTGTGATCTATATATACTGAATGGGCATCAAGTTCCTTTCATTGCATTAGCATTTGCATTAGCATAGAGCAGCCTTTCTCAATCTTTTTAACCTTGAGGGACCCATTAAATAATTTTTAGGTCTTAGGAAATCTCTGCTTTAAGGAAAAAATACACCATACGTTGATAATCAGTGGAGAGAATACCACCCTTAGCTAAAAAGAGCATTGGTGTCATGCTACTGACACAATGCCAAGTGGCATTGCCCACAAAACTATAAGGTCCCATCAAATGGAAGCCCAATCGGCTGAAGCTCAAGGAATCTATAGCAACCTCTGGAGTAACCCTATGGTTCCACAGAGCCCTGGTTGAGAATGGCTGCATTAACATGCAAGAAATGTTGCTTTTTCCAACATTCATGTTAAAGAGGGCATTTTAGGCCTAACTCTCACCTAAAACCATAAAGCATTATATCTTTTCAGCCTAGTGATAAAATCGGAAAGTAATGAAAATTGTTTCACGCTACAGTAACATGTTAAAAGGACGACATAATAATCTGGGTATATGCACCAATGGACAAGAGTAAAATTTGGGGGTATATTTTGGCAAAGCCTGGACATACACTTTAACTTGGCTGAGAGTTTTGTAAAAGTGCATTAATACACTGGTATGAGATTATTGCATTATGGTTTAGGATACGAAACAAATGTTTTCTCAGAACAGAGAAATTTCCCCTCATTGCCTCTGCCACCTAGGAGCACATGCGTACTGTGCCAGTTGGTAAGTCTGCCCCTGCGAATTAAATTGAAAAGCTGGCTAAAATAAAGAGAATTTGTAGTTCAAGTGAAACAATCAAAAGATGCTTAAATGAACCCAGCACAAATGAGATTTAAAACTATTTACCTGTGCTAGGGTTACGTTCTTTAAACTCTCTTGATGACTTTAACAAGGAGGTCATTTTATACATTGGTAAATGTAAGGCTGATTTTCCTAGAATGCTCTACAGGGATTAGCAGCAGACTGTATAATTTTGTTGATTTTACACTGAATAAAGAGCAAAATGGTCAGTCCTCTTATTGCTGCTGGTTATTTTAAATGTCAAAAAAGATTATTATTTTAATGTATAAACAAATTATAATAAAACCTACTTCTGCTTGTCTGAAAAATACTCCTTAGAAAAGTTGAATTCCAAAATTACAACTGATTCCGCCATAAATAATATGGAAAGAATTGCCTGATTTCTGGGGATCGCTAAGACAAAATGAACAGTGCAATCTTGTAATTCTAGAGTTCATTTTATGCACATTTAGTGATTGTATGGTTGGGGGAGGCAAGAGGAAGGAGTAGACCCAACGGGGACTATTAAGTGTATCAACTTAAAAGGGGTTAGAACTCCTGTAGGTTTTATCTGCTTTCTATGTCCTCTCTGGGGTGATTCATCCATATTTTTGAGAAAATCCAAACGACTGAGTTGTCATCCAATAAGGGAAGTTCTAGATTGAGGGCAACTTTGTCCAGTGCAAGCTCTCTAAGAGGAGTTTACTTTTACTTGCAGCTGTGCCATAATCAAAAGGTTCACGTAATATACCCTATACCTGCTTTGTTAAAGGTCTCTGAGACGGGAAGGTAGACTATTGTGGAACATTTGCTGGATCATGTTCTAGTAAATGAGACCCACTATGCTTGTTTCCACATGAATCTTTTTTGTTTAGTTTCTTTGCAAATAGTGTATCATGTAATATTCCTACAATCACCAGTCAATCTGAGTATGTTGGTTGTATACTTTAGTGGCCAGCTAAAAAAAGCAGATGTATACCATAACAAGCACTCATACTCAGCACCCTCTATAAACAGAGAAGCCCTTCATTAGTGGCTTTGTCCCTTCCTGATTACATTTACATATTGAAGTACAAAGTAAAACAGATTACATTATATATACATTTACACAAAATTAACACTTTGTAGTGATATTCTCAGTACATTTACATTGTCTACTTAATACCTATAAAGTACATTCACTCATTTCAAGATTTTGCTTTTCTTCCTTTTAAGTTCTTTCATCTATCTTAGTTCCCACACAACAAATAAACTGACCAAATTACAATTGGAATTGTTTATAAATAAATCTGTAAATGTTTGACAGAAAAAGACAGAAATCCACATGTGGGTGAATGTTTTCTGAGGTGTTAAAAGCATTAGCAGATCTTGATGATAAATGTAGAGGTCTTCATCATTACAAGAACAAGTCCAATTGATTGTGGCTAACTACTACTAGATAGTCCTCTCATTTTCTAAAGCCCTCAGATTTTACTCCTAGCTGGAGGTACACAAACATCCATGCACAAACGTTCTCAGGTCAAACTGCACCTATTCCCAGCAACAGGAGTTTCAGACTAGTAAGAAACTTTGTAAAGGCTCATCCAAGCCATCACTAGGATTGCTCAGGTACTAAACACAAACTCCCATTTAGAAGCTGCTGTTAGAAATACCATTGCAATCAATGCAAACAAGAAAAAGATATTAAACTGCAAAGATGTTTGATAAAAGTCTTTGCAATGCATATAGTTCACCTTTAGAATTCAGTTCTATTCTGAGAGCAAAAGTGGAATTACAGTTGAAATCTATACTTTTAATTACTTATGAGAGATAATTTGCTTTGCTCTAATGGCTTCAAATACAGAATCTGAACTGAAACCCAATACGTTTAGCGGTGTGCTACTAAAGATATTATACACAGACAGTTGAATTATGTGTATCAGTTTTAGAATTCAAAGTATGCTTTCAATGTCACAAGAACATCCAAAGGTTAATGGTTTATAAATGTCACTGCGTGTTACTTAAGATGTATTTGGAGGCCTGGCTGTTTTTGTTTAGTACAATTAATGGTAAATGAGCACTAATTAGCTACATTCTTGGTAAACATAAACATATATCATGTACTGATTAAAAACACTTCTTTGTCCTTAGTTCATGGTCCAGTGGGTCTGTCCTAGACATCTGTCTTGCATGACCTAATATTGTGACATAGCCTGTCAGTGGTCTGCACTATCATACTATTGTTTGAATGTGTGAGACTTGAACAGAATAATCTATTACTCTGTGTCCAGATCCTGACAGATATGTTTTATTTTATGATCCTGTAAGGTTTAGCCCAGCTGAAATTTTAGAAGCTATATGATGTCTGAAATTCAATTTTACTTTTGTATCTTGGGTTTTCTATACAATTCCTAAAATAATCTATGGAAAAAATAACCATCATTCTTAAAAGTTATTACTTCTACCACAAATTCAATAATGTTCAAATCTCTCTCCCATAATAACAGATATGTAGGAAGGTTATCATTAGGTGGAGAGTTGAGCATAGGATACTGTAAAGTCTGGGGATTAGCTCGGGCCGCAGCCAGCACGCTTACCACCAAAAGGGTGTAACAGACACAAGACACTTTATTGGGATAACTGAAGAAAACAGCTTCTTTTCAGCAACCCAGGGGGGTATAAACATAACAGAAAATGGCTTACTTCAGCCTGGTTGGGTAATTGTCCATAGTCCATCAGAAGGTCCCCACGATAAGGATGAGTCTAAGTAAAGTGTCTTGTGAGGGTCCAGTTCCCAGCCTGGGGATCCCACTGTCCATAAATCAAACGAAGTCAAATCAACATCAACAGCCTCCCATGTAACAGCAACACCACTGCATGATTCCCCACCAAGTTGGTTTGCAGGCTACTTCCTGCAATTCTATTCTTCCCTCCCTCCTGCATACCTGAGCCTTTATGGGATTCCGCCCCTCCTGCTGGGCAGGTGCAACGCCTGGTCTGTGACCAACACACCAGTTTAAAGGGACCAGCGTCCATATATGGAAATGTACCTTCTGTCCAAGATCCCCCCCTGTGATCCTGTACAATACAGAATCGAGGGATCATGCCTATCTGTACCTGTTCCTGTGTACAGGGCTTCAAATGGGGTAAGCGATCTGGTAAACCCAGCGCTCTGTGGTAAAGAGTGTAAGAAATGTGCATCTTGTCTTGCTCTCCAAAAACTAATCGGTTTCAGTTCTCCCAAAATTGCCAAATCCGATAACAGTAGCCATGAGTCACTGTGAATAAAGTTTACTGCCCTAAAGAAAACTAGTTCTCTAAGGTGGATAAAAAATGTGTCTTCTACACCTGTTTCAAATACCGGGTTGTCCAAGCCCCGATAGAGCGGCGAAGGAAATGGTGCTATTTTAGGGAGGGGAAATACTTTGGAATACACTTTCAGAGTAGGGTCCATCAAAGAATGCTGTTTAAGATTCAATCAAGTTGCCTTACAACCAAGGCACTGAAGATAAACTTTGACCTCCGTCCAACTGCTCCAGCCCCACCCATTGCTTAGAAAAGCCATTTCTAGCCCAATCCACTGCTCTTACCAAGTGGGCGGACATATAATATTTATGTAGATTAGGGACTCCCAAGCCACCTACTTTCTTGGATTGAAATAATAAGTTGCGGTTCAGTCTGGGCTTTCATTCACCCTAGATAAACTGGAAGACTACCGCCAAACCAAGACATAGTCAGTGATCTCCACTTCAGTAAGTCCGATTTTACCTGTTAGAGAAGAGGTGGGAAATTCAGAATAAAAATTTTCAACAGATCCCTGGCCAGGAAAACTCCCAGATATCTCAGACCACCTGAGGCCCACATAAAAGAATAATTTTTTGCAAATAATTCCTTCTGGCCTTTGGTCAACGTTATGCTCAGTGCCTCTGATTAACTAAAGTTAATCTTGAATTTTGAAAGGGAGCCATAAACAACTAATTCCTTCATAAGATTTGGGAGTGTAGTGACCAAATTAGACAGCACAAACAATAGGTCGTCCGCAAATGCTGCAAGAATAGATGGATCTAATCCAGGCTAACATGTTCGGCCCAACCCAATATGCATTGAGGTCTGGTCCATGAACGTCCAGTCCACTCTATCAAATGCCTTCTCTGCATCCATTGATAGTAGGAAGACAGGTGATGAGTACGTGGGAGCCAAGTGGATCCATTTAAGTGCCTTAATAGTATTATCCCTGGCTTCTCCCAACAATACAAATCCCACCAGGTCTGTTTGAATCAATTTTCTGATGACCCTCTGAAGTCTGATTGCCAGAATTTTAGTGAATAGTTTTAGGTCTTGGTTGTGTTAGGTGATGGGCCTATAATTGGAGCAGTTGGCTGGATCCTTTCCTTCATTCTGGATCACTGTAATATGCACCCTCAGGGAGTCTGGGTGTAAGGTTGCACCTCCTGAGATAGCATTAAATGTATTTACCATATGGGGCACCAATATCTTCTTAAGTTTTTTGTAGTATGCCAAAGAATACCTGTCAGGCCCTGGGGTTTTACCCGACCGTGTGCTTGCTGTTGCTTTCAGAATTTCCTCACTACTGGTTCAAGATTCCAAAACTTCAATTTCACTAGATTAAAGTGTGGGCATCCTAACCTTGGCCAAGTACTCCTTCACAGCTGTTGCAACAGAACCTGTTTTGGAGGCAGGAGCCGAGGCATTAATATTGTACAGAGACATAAATTATTTTTTAAACTCTTCCGCAATGTTCCGAACCTGATTTCTCTTAGTTCCTGTCTGATCCATAAGAAATGGGACAAAGGTACGCTCCCTTTGCCCCCACAGGACCTTCGCTAAAATGTGGCTGCACTTATTCCAATATTCTACATTTCGCTAAGGTAGCCTTAGCCATATTGAGACATAGTTAGATAGATAGATAGATAGATAGATAGATAGATAGATAGATAGATAGATAACTGGGCTGTCAGGGAAATCAACCTTTGGCTCAATTTTTCAGTGGGAACCCATTTATGCACCTTTTCAAGCTTCCTAATACTGTGGAGAAGGCTTAAAACTTCCTGCTGCCTAGCTCTTTTGAGTCGTGCTCCTTGTTTAATTAAGTGAGCTCGAATGACGGCCTTGTGGGCTTCCCATACAACTAAAGGGCTACTATCCTGCGTGCTATTTGTGGCAAAATAGGTATGCAATTCTCTTTCAGTTTCTTTAATCACTACTAAGTCTTTCAGGGGGTTCTCATTTAGTTTCCAGTTCCAAAATTTGGGCCTTTCGTACATGAGCTGAATGCTTAAGATCACCCGTAAATGGTCAGAAAGGAACATTTCCCCCATTTGTACACCCTCTAATTCTATGAAGATCAGCTTGGCGAATCCAGAAATGATAAATTCTGGAGTAGGTCTGGTGGGGGTGAGGGAAAAATTTGTAGTCCATTTCACAAGGATTAGGAATATGCCAAGCATCTATGAGTTGTTGGTTGAGCAGGCACTTTTTAAATCTTTTACCATCTCTGTGTATTCTACTCGAACCTAGTTGAATCTAGTGGTGGTTCCAGAGTAAAATAAAGTCCCCTCATAGCGCCAAAGTACCCTCTCTGAATTCCTCAAGGTGCTCAGGAGCAGCATTTAAAAAGGTTCCTAGTTAGTTGAGGGCATGTAGATTCTATCACAAATTTAAAAAAATCAACTATTGTGATCTTGGTATGCATAAGGTAAGTCAATATGTAAATTGTATTTGTTTGTCCCTGCCCCTGGCTTTGAAACTGAAACCTCTATTTTAGAACAGCCTTAACATTAGAGAGCTAAGGGTAGGTTTAGATCTAGTGATCCCATGCAGATCTCAGTGGCTGGGAACTTGCCAGTCATTCACACTGCAGCACTGGTTCTGAAAGATTACAAAAGATTTAACTTTTGTGCATTTGACAGCTGGTAGCAGTACCACTCACTGCCACCCGATTCATTCCCTATGCATCTGCCACAGGAAGGAACTACTTGTAGTGTCCCCTCTGAAGCAGCGGTTTACTGGCATAAGTAAGCTTATACACTGTAGCTACACTGTAGCTACACGGTAGCTACACTGCAACTTCATACCCAGTCTTTCATAGCCTTAATTACAGTTGTTTCATTTGCATCATCAATGCAACGTATACAAAACATGGAATGTAGGGTGGAAGAGGCTAAATGAGTAAAACAGCTAGGCAATTATAAGCCAGATTAAATAAAACCAAAAGGCTCCCCAAAAAAATACTGTTAACTTTGTCAACTGAAAACAGATGGTAATCATATATAAAAATGCAAGAGTTTCAATCATTAAAAAAGGATAAAGAAAATGTATCATTTTCCATCACAGTGCAAAATATTAGGTTATTTTTATCCCCCTTCAATAAGTTCCTGAGCACCAAATATTCACTTGTCCTTCTCACCTTTGTTAGATACCGTGTTTCCCCTAAAATAAGACACTGTCTTATATTTTTTTTGGCTCCCAAAAACACACTAGGTCTTATTTTCAGGGGATGTCTTATTTTTCCATGAAGAAGACTACAGTACACATTTATTGTTGAAAGTCACTCATGATCACTCATGTTCCATTGATTGTCCCCTTCTGATCACTCATGTGCCGTTTATATTCCCCTTCTGATCACTCATGTGCCGTTCAAATTCCCCTTCTGATCACTCTATGCCATTGATTATCCCCTTCTGATCACTCTATGCCATTGACTGTCCCCTTCTGATCACTATGAAATGATTGTCCCCTTCTGATCCCTATGAAATGATTGTCCCCTTCTGATCACTATGAAATGATTGTCCCCTTCTGATCACTCTGTGCCATTGACTCCATTGTCCCCTTCTGATCACTTACCCGTAATTAAGTGCAGGGATCTCCGTTAGGGCAGGGATCAGCAGCTTGCTTCCTTGTTCAGAATCGAGGGGGCACGTGTGCAGGCTTTTTACTTTCAGTTTGGCTCAGGAAAAGACACGCCCTGCAGCCAGCATCAAAGACACACAGGCTGCAGCCAGCATCAAAGACACACACGCTGCAGCCAGCATAAAGGACACACACGCAGGATCAGATATCTGGAGCTGTCTCGGTGAGTACTTTTTTAATTTACCGGTATGTATGCTTTTATTTTCTTTTTCTCCTAGGTCTTATTTTCGGGGTAGGTCTTATATTAGGGCAGGTTTACAAAATAGTGCTAGGTCTTACTTTCGGGGTAGGTCTTATTTTCGGGGTAGGTCTTATATTAGGGCAGGTTTACAAAATAGTGCTAGGTCTTACTTTCGGGGTAGGTCTTATTTTCTGGGAAACACGGTACCACTCTACTCAGCCTTTGAGACCAAGAAAAGAATGGGGTTTGTTTAAAAAAGAAGGATAGATGTTCAAGACATATTTCGCTTCTGAACTTGTTGACGTTACAAATCACAAGTCTTTATTACTTTAGTAACTCAACTCGAATGTTCTGTGTATTGTAAGCTACAAGCTGACTTGTTAGAGCCCACACAGATATGTTCTTTTTCTTAGAGCCCATGTGATAGTGCTGGGTCAATTAGGAAACACCATGGAAAAGAAGGAATGAGTCACATGTTCACCCATACCAAGAAGATTACTTAAGCATAGTAAATGGAACCATATGAATATTATTTTATCTACCTATGGCTGACTGTGCATTGCAAAAAATACATCTTGAAGCATTGAGTTATCTATCCATTGTATAATTGTTAAAGATAATACAATAAAGTATTTCACATTTATGCATAAACTTTATGTGAATTGATTACTTGATGTTTTAGATATATTTTCCCTTTTAATGATGGTGGTATTAAATCACTATTTGCATGCTGTGTAAGTTAATGTTTTATGATGTAAAATCAAACAATAAAACCATGGGAGAATAGTGTTGTAATTAAAACAGTCATAAAGTGTATGCCTTGTAATTTCTTGTATCTGTCTTTGCTTTGTCTGTCAAATTTGTCTGAGCTTTTGTATGTTTATCAGGCTAAACTAGTGTCTTGGGCTATATACACCAAAGCACTGTATATGGCAGGCATTATGGTAGACTTTCTATGTATTCAGTTAGTTTGCCAGCTTTGCTAGCTATAGTGGTAGTTGCTGTTATCAAAAAGGAAGTCAAGGCTTGTCTTTTTGTTTTTTTTAGACCTTTTTAAACGTTATTCCAATAAATGTCTCTTTTCTTTTCAAAGACTGTTCTATTACAAGAGTTAATGAGATATAAATCATTACTTTCAATATTAATATGAATAACAGTTCTTTGATTTACATTGGTGGCAGTTTTGATACTTTTGGTTTTTCCACTGCATAGAATGTTCACTTGGGTAGAGCCCATAGAACCTGAATTACAGCAGAATACTTTTTTGTACATATTCCTATCCAAGCATTGTCATGTGACTTTATTACATGTTACCAACTTGAGCTCTTGGAGGATCCCTCCTCTTTTTCTGCTTCTTTTAAAAGATGAAGCTAGCCAGACAGATTACTTGATTTTAGAAAAGACACATTTTTACAACCTATTTTAATAAGGGAAGAGTAATAAGAGATTTTAATAAGTTGTATATACTGAAGGTTTTAAAATTCTGGTTCTTTGGAGTGTGCTTTAAATTAGGCATAACAGGGAAAATATTCATAGTTACTTTTTTTGCTGAAACTTTTACTAATGCCGCACACCATTTTTCAGAGTATGCTATATAAGCCCTTTTAGAAACACATTAGTTACTGAACTTTTGTTACAGAATAATGAGAGTTTTGGTTGGCTGAAACTGTTCAACATAGCTGATCATTTTTTCTCTAGCTTCAAGTGACCTATGATTAGTATCTAGCATTTGTAATTCATAATTTTTAGACAACAGGAATTTTCTGGGTAAATTTGGGCATTTTTAAAATTTAGCTCTGTTCTTGAAAATGTTTTTTTTTTTTTTATAAAATGTATTATGTACTAATGACTTAGCATGCTTCAAAACAAAACGAGAAGAAATAAAAGCTAGCATAATATTAGGGAGCTTTATAATAACACATTCCATGAACCACAGTTTGTGTTCTGAGCAAAAGGACAGAGCACATAAAGTTAAGCCTAAATTGGCTTCTCAACAATATGAAAGGATTTAGCAAAGAACAGGAGAGAATATTTCAGAGAAAAAGTAATGATGGAACAAGGTAACAAAAGGTCATGTTCTTGTTATACAGGTGGCAGTTTCACTTTACAATAGGTACTGGATTCATTGCCTTCTTCTGGAGGTTAAAACAATGAGAACGTTCACATGTATTTGTGATTGGTACATCTAATAAGTCTGCACACATTTAGAATGGCCTATGCAGGCTCTACAATTCAGAAGGATTTTTTTTAAAACAGAGAAAACTCTGAAAACACAAAAATTCAGCTTAAAAGACTAATAAAAGACCAAGACAAAATACTCTCCCACATACATTGCAGTATGTACCTCATTTGGTAAAAAAAAAATAAGATTTTTGTGCTTACTGCAAGTCCACGGACAAAAGAAACCTTTCTCCTTTAGGTTATACTACCGACTACCAGAGTATTGGAGGCTGACAAACAAAAAGACTCTA
>NC_092860.1:101508919-101511584 GCF_032062135.1 Pyxicephalus adspersus
AGTAAAGTGCAATGGGACTGTCCCCCCTTATGTGACTACGGAGCAGTAAGACAACTTAAAACTCAGAATATGAGACAAGGCCTTAGGTATCTACACAATCCATACAGCTGGTAGAGAATCAGATGCCAGAAGGTGATTGTCATGTTCTAAGACATTAGAAATCAGTCTTGACTAGGGTAGCTCGCACCATGCCCTTCCAACCTTCCCCCCTCCCCTTTAACCTTTTCAATACACTTCTCCTTGGCAGCCCCTCTCCCCAAATAAAAACTCCACACCTGCGTGCATTTAAAATGGCTGGCAAGCAGCCATTTATTTAACATAAATTAACAATTTAAATAACCATAAATTTACTTACCATGTATATAAATATTACAACATAAACAAACAAACAACCAATCAACAAATAAATAACATTCAAATAACATTTAAATAACCTTATAAATTAACCCTTCACTAACCTTATCAACTCTCGCTTAACCCCTTATTTACTAAAACCAAGTTTAAGTATAACCAACCATTTTCACCCAAAACAACTAGGTTGCCGGTCCGGAAGGTAAAGTCCGCCACACCACCACTTTACATAATACCCAAACCACCAAGCCATTCTGGCCCCCTAGCATCACAGCACCACCTCAGGGGCCTCCACCTTTCGCCACTTAAAAGGGGGGGGTTTAACCCCCACCTTGGGTGCCCCCCCAACCTCAATTAACCCAGAACTCTCACCTTCCACCAAACCACACCTTCTCTCCTAAAAATGTGCTGCACTTCCGTTGTCCTGTCCTTTTATCTACTAACTCTCCACCCCCTTAAACTTTCGACCCTAACCCCTCTCACTCCCTCCTTCTTACTGAAATTCAATCCTACTCCTGCCCCCCTTTCTTTTCAGGGCAGCACGAGCACACCTGTCATGTGCCCCTACGCAGTATTCCCTGCTGCGGGCCCCTCTTTCTGTTTGGTTATATGTGTTTGTTGCACTGATGTTATTGTTAGCTGTGTGCATAACAGGTCAATCTTCTCCTTCACCTGTGGTCAACCTCTGAAGTGCTAGCTCTACCCTTCCCCTTCCCGGTAGTAGCCATTTTTCATGCTCTATTTTACATGTGCTGTTTAGCCTGGCAAACCATACCCTTTTTTACCTGCTGTAATGATTGCAAAAATGTCAATTATCCAAGGACAATAGCAAAAAACTTATTAAGTTATTAGTAGTGTTTTTTCTTGGCTGGTCTGCAGATTTTTTTTTTAATAGTGTCTAATCCTCATGTAGGTGACAAGATATTTCAAAGATTGCTTTTTTTTCATCATCTCATCTTTTTTCTGGCTCTAACCAGGGTTCCTTTGAGATGCTGGCTCAGTGGTAACAGAAATTAAGACTGATAGGTAGTGTGTTGTACTACTCATTGTTGTAAAAAAACAAAAAACAAACACAGCTAGTGGACAAAAAGACAGGCGCTATTCAATCAAAGTATTTCTGCTTAACTTCCATTTACAGAAAAATCCCACTGCTTCAAGCTGCTTTTGCATAAGTTTTGACTTGTGTGTAAAGAAAAGCAGCTCTGGTGCATGCAATTGCACATTAATCTAAACCTAACCACTAAACCTGTCACTTTAAACCATAGAATCACTATAATCAAAGAAAACAGTTCAAACTTCAAATTATATAAAACTACCTGTAGGTACTAGTAGCCAGTATGGCTACTAATAATTGGATTGGCAAATAAATGTAAATCTATGCACAATAAAATCACTACTTAAAGCTGCGTACACACGTCCAATTTTGTGAGATCTTTTAGAGGTGAAGATGGTGGAATTTGGGAATTAAGCTGTAATAAAATCCTGGATCTGTCATTGCTGCAGGGCACTTACAAAAAGGTAAATGTGTGCCATAATCATCAATGGTGATTATGGCAAAACCTCAACACCTACCAAGTTTAGTTCAGAAGAGAAATTCCAGCTCTCCAGACAGGCTATGATTTCTACAAGAGCTCACAAGTCTATAATGTGAATTATAGACATCAATTAAAAGAAAAACTTAATCATACATACAGTATATATACATCTATGTACCTGTTTGACTGGTGTTCAGCTTTAGGTTATGTTTTTCCAGTCAAATGTATGCACATGTTTATTGCCTAGCATTCCCTTACCCAAAGAAAGTTGCATTAACATCTTCAAATATATTAACTATTCAAAAGAATGCAAAATTCGAAATAGGATATTTGATGTTTTTATTTATGCTACAGAAAATGAAAAATATGCTCGCTTTTGACAGCTGTTTTTATGAATGTTGTAGTGTGGTCATCTATCAGAGTGCTATGGTTTGTTTTGTCAGATAGATATGCAAATACAAAATTTTAAACTTACTGAGGCTGCCGCTAATACAACTCACAGATTTTGTTCTGTGGATTATGAGTTTTTTGTGTTAAATAAGAATGAAAGTCACTTCCTATGACAAGGTTACATTTAACTCTTAATAGTGATATAAACAGATAACCTAAAAAACAGCTCTGCCCAGAACTGATATTCAGGGGTGTAGTAGCAAAAAAAGAAAAGGTAGCACAGTATGTGCCCACCCCACTACACCCCACTGCCCGTGTCACTCAAAGGGGTAGACACTTCCCCCAGAGTGACATCATGATAATAGACCCGACCACTCTCCCATCACAGG
>NC_092860.1:101511912-101523825 GCF_032062135.1 Pyxicephalus adspersus
AGGGTTCCTAAATGTGCCTGTCAGCCCAAGGGAGAGAGTCATCCCTACATTGATATTTATGCTGACATTACTTTTAAACACTTATAAACACTCATAAAGCTTTTGTATAGTTTTTAAGTTTTTAAATGTGTTTTGAACCAAGCTATGTGGCAGAGAAAAGGTAAAATAGGAACTCTTGTATGGCATTGGGCAGACAGAGCTGAATGTAATTTTTTTTCTGGTGAATGGAGGGGGCATAAAGCTGTAAAGCATAACCTTAGTTAAAGTGTATTTGTCCTTTAGGCCTATTAAAGGGGGGAAATTAAAGTATTTTATAGGTAAGATGGACTGTTACAAATGACTCATGTTTAAGTCAGGTCAGTACTTTCTGAGCTATTTTTACTAAAAGATAATGGAATGTAGCCAAGTGTCCATTATGAAAATCTTTTCAATCACATATTGTATAATGATCGAGCTATAAACCTATGTTGATCATGGCAAAGATTACTATAATCTTTAAAGCAGAAAAAGACCCAGAGGTAAAAATGGAAAAGTTATCTTCTTATTAGATTGATTATTGTAGACATGAAGGGCACAGTAAAATCAAGCCACAAATATTGGCAAATTGCTGATAATGCTTCAAATTGTTTATACCAAGGTCACTGTGATCTATCTATCTATCTATCTATCTATCTATCTATCTATCTATCTATCTATCTATCTATCCGTCTATCTATCTATCTTTCACTATAAAAGACACAATGTATGGATATTCAAGTGTACGTGTAGTCAAAATGAATTCTTCCTTTGTGTCCTATTTGTTTTTGTTTTACAGATCCTTCAGTATGTTTCCTCTTGTAATGTATGAGTTAACAGAGGATGTATTTTAGACTTTAAAAAAAAAAGAAAATCTGTCAGTCTGATGTCCATAAACAATAGTTTCATAGAGACCTTGCTTTGGATCAAGTAATGTTTCAGGCTGATCGGATTCAAATGTCAGGAACTCACTTACACCTTGTTTTATGTGGTTTGGAAAACCTGCCAAGCTTCAAAGAGTTTTCCAGACCTCCTTAATCAAAACCAACTTGTTCTAATAGTATATAAAAATGGATGGGTGAAAAATCTGTATTTATTCCAGTTTGAAATAGGTCACAGTTTCATCAAATGTGACCTTACCATTCTATGCACTCCTTGTTTAACCCCTTGATTTTCTCAGTGTCATACGTGTTACAGCCTATACAAAACCTTTTCAAAGAAAAACATGGAGGCTAGCATTGGTAATTTGTCTGTCTAAAAACATAAGGTGACTGGGTTTCATGCAATACCTTTGGTTTAGGAACTTTTTGAAAGACAAACCTTTATAATCAGGAATTATGATTTCACTTTCTCGTTTTTTGTTAGTCAGTGGTATAAAAAAGGTAGAAGCAAAATTTTACTTACCAAGCCACTGTATTTCCCTCAATACAAGTTTAGCCCTCTAACTCAATATGCAATATTTACAAAATATACATACCCTTCTTTTGCTCATAGAACATGACCCAAGGAGCTAGCATTGTCATGCATTCTACCTTCAATCACCCATTACCTTCCCCCCCCCCCGCTCCACCATTTATGTTACCGGCCGAAATAACCACCTGCTTGAGAACGTGTACACTACTAGCAGCCACCCTTTACCATTACCATACAGGTAGCCACCATTTAAAGTAAACCACTTGAGATTCCACACCAAAAATTTTACCACACCCCCTTTTTAAGATGCCCTATGAGGACCCCAACCGCTCCCTCTAACAAACTTACTCTCCCCCTTTACAACAAGCCTGAGGAGGAGGGAAACTCTTCACTAACTCTGACTCCTTTCACTTCCTGTCTGACCCCCCTTTTAACTGTTCCCTTCTCAACCCCACTTTTCCCCTTCCAGCCTATGCCTGACCTTGTACCTTTCACCTATCCTCATCTTTCTATCTAACCCAACTATCCTTTGCTCTATCTAGCCCCTGGTCATGCATACTCTCCGCTTTACTGCCTCCCTTGGTCGCTCCAGACCTTTCTTTCAAATTCTGTACCTTCTGAAACATGGAACTATTGTCTAAGGAAATTTGTATTCATAATTATTCAAATAAAGATTTTGGTCCTTCTAGTGCACTTATGTGTCCATAAAGAGAGCAACGCTTTAACCAAAATATGTGCTAAACATTTAGCAGTCATATGAATTTAGATGTGGTTATACAATTGTCTAATATGTCCCTTAATGTAATCTATTTTTTAATAAGCACCAACATACTCTGTGCGATGCCATTTGACATTCAATGATCAAAAAAAGATGTCTTTTGATGATCCTTGCCCAGAATAATTAAGGGGCTTTTTTTTATCTAAAGTTGGGCAAAGGAAAAAAAAGGATACAATGAAGATTTATATATTTAGTGACAAATAAGGTTTCACCTTTAATTCACTGTAAAGTGATAACTGGAGTCTGATAATGGGCAGTAATGTATTCTGTGCAGTACTTTTTTCCACTTTCTTTTAAAAAGAATTGTAAAATGCCTGAAAGTTTACATGAGGTCAGGAAAATAAGAGAATCTCAGGTGTCAGTGAAATCATAAACACCTTACCAACGGAAAGTATGCTGTAAGTAAACAGCCTATGAACTGTTTAGAGAAACCTAAAAGCCCAACTCCAGCCAAAATGTTTTTACTATTTTTGATACAGTGTGGAAGAATAAGAACATCTCTCAATATTTTATAGTTGCCTTTTATCCCATTTAAGAGATGTCTATCTTCTTTTCTATTTGTTGGGTGTCAGAACAGAAAACGAGGTGAAATCAGTCTCCAACAGGGACTAAGACTGCAATAAAAACACATTTCCTAGTAGAGTGAAAGGCTTAGAACCTCTGTAAAAATTGAATTGTTATGTTTGACTACATAAAGGAAACTTTACTCATTCCTTTTCCAGGTAATGGTGTTAGAACAGGAACTGATGAAAAATATTCCCAGTGGTCGCACAAATCATTTCGAAACCTAGAATAATGTTTTTGTTGTAGTTGGGGTGTATATTACAACATGCATTACATCCATCATATATATAGATAGTGTACAGCAAATCGAAAGTAACTTGGTTTACATGTTTGTTTGTTTGTTTTTTGTATCCCCTGTAATGGTATTATTTTAAAGACATCAATACATTAAAACAGAAATAAACGCATTGGTAGGTAGTGAGCTTCCACCATAATTATGGCACATACCTACCCCTGTGCAACTGCCTTGCAGCGATAACAGTTCCAGGACCTGTCATCTCTACATTCTCATAAGGCGACATCAAAAGAGTTAAATTTTTTCTTGTTCTCTACTTTTGTGATCTATGATTTAATTGCATCAGCCTTTGTAAAAAACCCTGTGTGTCTTTGGGAGTCACATCTTGTTTTCAAACCATCCGCCACATTAATCCAAACAAAGCTTTCCAAGTACAGACTGCCATTATGAATGAACACAGTAAACATTGTTGTTTTTGAGGATATCCAGTTTCATTTGGGAATTTATTATACAGTACAGACTTGTACTGGTCAGGCAAAACACACCTAAAAGACAATTTATACAGCAGAAAAACTGAAATTCGTCAAAACATTCCTTGGTGGAGAATTAATCTTCCATTAAAATGCATGTGTTAGGAAACCTTTATCATTGTGTGCCACCGCAATATCCCACACAGCCTATTTTGCCCAGCAATGTTACTTGCAGCAACAAAGAGAATAAAGAAATAGCGGCGGCCCTTGCTTCCTTTTAGTCGTGCAGCCTGATGTATTTTACCAGCATCCCCAGCACACACTGTTAGGCTGTGCACAGCTGAAGGGGATTTTATAGGCAGATTAGTTCCTGACTCTATCAAGCACAGTCATTAGCTGCTTGGACTTTATAGCCTCCCTGCTCCCAGTCATCAGTGCCTGTTGTAACGTTAAGCTAGGCTGACTTGCTGCTGATGAATATTCGTGTGGTTTACTGTTCCTGACCCTGCCTGTTCCTGACCTCGTGTGTTTTTGGTGCTTGGACTGAACTTTTGCCTGTGACCCCAACTCTGCTTGTGTCTTGCCCTTGTGTACCTTGTCTGGTGGACAGATTATCTGTGTATGACCTCTTGCTCTGTATTTTAGTCCTGTCTCTGTAAAATCTTGGTACTGCTTTATCTGTGGGCTCTGGTCCTCTGCCAGGCTATCCCAGTATGCCATCCCTTGCACACTAAGTGCTGGGGGGGAACTGTGTGCTGACAAACACAACCAGTCTTCTGAAATAAACAGACCTTTTAGTGATACTTACAACTTTCCTTGGGGATAAAGTTTCATTTTCTGACCAATTTCTGATGTAAAAATACACATTCTCCTAGATTATGTTAAGTGTATATAGACGTGTGGGATAGATAGGTGCATGGGAATGTGCAATGCATGGTTAGGCCGTGCAACATATTGCAGTAGAATGCTTTATATTTTACACTTATGAGTGAGGGTCCACAATCCAGAGGTTAGTAAGTTACAAGCATTACGACTGAAGTTCTCCTTAGATTGGGTTGAGTGTAAAAAAAATAATGACGTGGCTAGCTATGCCCTGCATCTTATGTGTTTAGTTAGAATTAGATTGCACAAAAAACTTATGTGGCAAGAGAGAACAAGTACTGACAGATACGTCATTGATTGAATAAGTTTCTTTAAAATGTGTCCTCTGATTTCCCTACTTTTCCCATCATTTTTATCTTTAAATTTATGAAATTGATAAAACATGTGGCCAGTTAATTTTTGTTGAGCAGATGTGGAATCAGGTGTTCTTTAATTGATTTTACACCAATGCTGCAATGAACACTGTAACACCTTAAGTTTTTAATTTTCCCTGTTCTGTAAATTTCACTTGAATTTCTCTATAACTTTTTTAACCACCATATGGAACTATAAAAGTAAAATGCTTCCAAAATGTAACTTTTAAGTTGTGCTCGAGGGAAACTTTCCTGGATGAATATGCAATGAATATCAAATACAGTCTACTGAAACATTGGACAGAAATGTAAAACTTGTGTCCAAAATCTAATTCTCAGCTAAAGAGAATAAAATCAGTAACACTTTACAACTGAAGTATAAATAAAGACATTTGGGTGCAGTAACACAAAGGTGACAATTATATCATCTTTTTTTTTTTTTTTACATATATGCACATCATCACATTTACATACAAGTAACCTGTATGGAGAGCTTTATTAAATCAGGCCCAATGGCCCTGATTTATTAAAGCCCTTCAAGGCTGGAGAGGATACACTTTCTTTGGTAAAGCTGGGTGATCCAGCAAATCTGGAATAGATTTGTTAACAAATGTTTTTATTCCTGGAATACACATCCATTACAGGTCTATTTGTATCACCCAGGTTCACTAATGAAAATGTATCCTCTCTAGTAGGGATGAGCGAGCGAGTTTTTAAAACTTGATCTGGGGGAGAATTCAGCCCTTCTCGCTTACTGAAATTGTAACCGAGAACGGCCAGGGTGAAAGATTTCCTCAGCCAATCAAAGAACATTAGAGGTTTTGAATGAGGAGACTTGTCCTCATTTAACCTCTAGTGCTGGGGATCCACACAGGATTTCCAGGGCTGCCTGAACGAATGTAGCCCTGAGAATCCACTGCGATCCTGGGCCACTAGAAGTTAATTAACCTCTAGTGCACGGGGATCTCAGTGGAACTGCAGATGAACTCTCAATGGAGTTTCTCTATTGAGAGTTCATGAGCAGTTCCACTGCGATCCCCGGGCACTAGAGGTTAATTAACTTCTTGTGCCGGGGATCGCAAACAGGAGGATTCCCAGGGCTGCAAGAATGAATGCAGCCCTGAGAATCCACTGCAATCCCGGGGCACTAGAGGTTAATTAACCTCTAGTGCCCGAGATCGTAATGATTTCCTCGATCTTTTGATGGTATCGCAAAATCGGTTCGCCAAAATGCCTGAGACATTCTCGCTCAACCCTACTCTCCAGTCTAATAAATTAAGCCCAGTGTGTCAGTATAAATAGGAGGGCATTCCAAGACAGACTGTTTTTCCATGCACACTGCCTTGGTAATGTGATGCTGATCCTCCATAATTGAAAGTTCAGTAAATAAGAGGTACTGGGAAGGAACAGTCCACCTGGATAGATAAATACCAGATGATGCTGGGCAGAATGGACCCTATATGATATGCTGGATTTTAATGCACATCGTGAGAAGTTTAAAGTGTGCATGGAATTCAGAGTGAGCAATTTCAGGACAGAAGAATAGACTGTACATATATACAAGACAATATAAGACTGAAAGTAAGGCTATAAATCATATTTAATAAATTTGTACCTCCACACACATATATCCATAAACCCTAAATGCAAACATAGAATAAAGGTAGCACAAATTCTATTACTTTTTTAAATATTGTCTCTATTGGGTACAATTTCACCATATGGGTGTACAAACACTGTGTTCAAGGAATCTTTTGCAGTAACACACAATTACCTCTTTGTAAAAAGGAAATAAAGCAAATGGATTATTAACTGAAACAGATAAATATTTTTCATTATAACAAAAAAAGACTAAAGCCACGGAGACATTTTAAGTTTGCCGAGCTCTCCAATGCAAATGAAATTTAATTTACTTTTTCTTTTAGATCTGACTAAAGATTCAATGAATGTATTTATGTAAGACCTACTTATCCGCCTATTTTCTAAAAGCAGACATTTTATTTTTCCGGTATAGTTATCCTAGAAAGTATTATATTAATGCATGCAATTACTGTGGATTCATCAACCCTCTAATGCCCTGCTAATAATTGTTAGATGTGTTGGCATATGAGTAAAACACATTTTATAAAAAAGTACCTTTTATGATGAACATCATGCCAATATACTATAAAAAGGACACATACAAATACAGCTGTTTAATAATAATCTCATCATTAATTATTATTTTTATTGTTGTTATTGTATTCACAATTAAATATTATATTACAACAGGAAAAGGACGCCAGCAGCAAAACAAGAAAGGGCCTATGAGAGCAGGCGAAGGGCAGGGAAGGGTTAAGTAAGAGGAGGGGTCATTGTTGGATTGGTTGGAAGTTAGAGGTGGAGCAAGGATGGAAGTGTTAAAAGGGGTAGGTAGGATAGTTTCTAGAACAGTTTTAGCTAACCTTGCCTTCCTGGACCTGCAACCTTGTTGTTGGTTTTGATATGGGTATGCTTGATGTTTAATGGTGCAGACTTAAGACATCTAGCAGCAGTAAATAAGTAATCTCTGAATTAATTTGAAGACTTGAGCAAAACTGGTTGTATTATTTTATCATTTAATTGGCTTTTCATTGTTTATCTTGTTATTTTCATCTGCAGTTTATGAGCTTTAGATGCTTGTTGTAAGGCAATTTATTACAAAACTGCAGATCATGTGCTTCATATTTCCAGGCACTGGCATGTTAATTAATCACCAGGTAACATGAACAATTTATTGATTTGATAAAGACATCTCAAAAAAATGACCTGTTGTCCCCCCCCCCCACGTGTATATTTTTGCTTTGTGAAATCTGCATGAAATATTTTCTTCTGTTGAAATAGTTTTATTTTTTCATATGTATGTATGCACATTTAGGCTAGAGCTACACAGGTGACTATTAATCTTAGAGATTTTAAAAATGTCCTAATACAAAAATCGCTCCTTTGTGCTACTGCAGGAGTCTGTTGGGTGATTGTTAGGAAATTCTCATTAGATTAATATCATGGGGTATACCTAAATAGAAAAAAAAATCACCCAAGAATCTAAATGAGAGATTGTTAAGCAAATAATCCCCTGCTCACATTCAAGTATGTGGAGAAGAGGGGAGGGCGATAATGGTTTTTGCTACGTGAATAAATTGTGGCATTAGGAAATCATAGAAGACCGATTACTTAGCTGTGCTTCTAAAATTTGTCTGTAACAACACAAAAAAATATTGTAAAGATTTCAGTGGAGTAATTGAGCAAAAAAACTATCTTGTGTAGCTCAGGGCTAGAAGGTTGATTTTTTGTACTTTTTAGTAGTTTTTCAGTAAATCAATCACTCTGCTAAAATCCGATGAAACCGATCTTTCTCTTTGTATTAAAAATGAAAATAAAAAAGTGAAACTTACCTTACTTCTTACTTCTTCAGATCTATCTATCACCCTGGAGCTGTCTTCCAAAAGGTTTTGCATCGTCCTGGTTTCTTGCTTCATCCCGAAGGAAGCCCCGGGCGCCACCGTTTTCTTATTTGTTCTGGAGTCTTTGGCCTATGTCACTCGATCTTGCACTACACAAGCTTGAGATCGGATGACACTGCTGTATTTAAAAGAAAAAAAATTGTAACAAATTGCCACTGCACATGCGTGATATCGGTACCTTTGTTTTTTTAATTATTTAAAAGTCTTGGGCATGCGCAGAAGGAGCAACCTGAAGCCTCCTGGAATTTGTGACATATGTATCCCAGGAGGCTCTGCTCTCCAATTCAGTCTTTACTGCTGCAGCGGTAAAGACAAAAGGGGAGGGGCTAAAAAGGCATTTCATTAAAAAAAAAACACATTTTTACTTTATATAAAAGCGTAATATTCTCCCTTTAAGCTAAAAATTGGTGGTGATAGGTCGGTTTTAAGATTTGAAATACTAGGGCATTTACTTAGCATTGGAAGCTTCATTTAAAGGTAAAGAAAATTCAGATCCCGTGTAATACACAGGTACCTGAATGAAAACCAAGTTTCTATACCTACGTCCAAGCATTATCAAAATGTATGTGCAATTCTCATTCCTTCCATCAACAGTATGCTCCACCAGGCTTGTAAAATTCTTCCATGGGCTGCTATAACCTCAAATGTAGGTATGCCCCCAGAACATTGGTTTGCTGGGAAAATAATCAATGAATTTATTTTTTTTATTTAAAATGACAGTCATTTGAGTGCAGTGGTCAGGATTTAGCAAATATTTCCAGGTCAATTATTTAACCTCCTTAGCGGTAACCCCGAGTGTGACTCGGGGTAGAAAAAACTTGCTAAAAGTGGTAACCCCGAGTCACACTCGGGGTAGGTAAAGCAGCGATAAATAAATGATAAATAAAGACTTACCTTATCTGCCGGCGTCCTCCTCCGTTCTGCTTCAGCGATCGCATCTTCCTATAGGCTCCTCTCTTCCTGTCTTCCCCCTGCAACAGCGTCTCTGTGTCTCTGTGTCTTGATGAGTCACCGGAGGAGTTTACTGGAGACGTCTGTGCATGTGCCGGGGTGCGTGGCCAACGGGAAATTCAAAATTTTTGTTTTGGATTCAATACAAATAACTGTATTGAATCCAATACAAAGTAGCAAGTATCTTTCTGGGATGTTTATTAGTTGTTTATTAGTTTATGAGAAAAATCATAAAAACCTCAGATTTTTGTGTTTTTTATTTAAAGTTTATTATTAAATATAATTATTATTATTATGACATGATTTTGTGTTTCAAACTTTATTTTACTCAGTTTCTTGTTTGGACATATTCTGGTGAGTTATGCCTAAGAATTACAGGCCTACAATGAAAAAAAATTTTCATGAAAAAAATGTACCGCTTTTTGATATATAATCCAGAAAGAAATGAACCGCTAGGGAGGTTATTGTGTGCTAGATAAGGTAAGGATTTAGCAGTAATTTCGAGAGCCATTATGGAGCCATTATGGAACCATGGTATTCGCAGACATTCTTCTAGCCCTGTTCTTCCAGCTGTGGTTGCAGTATTATATTGAATACATTTTTTAGCGGATACAAGTAGCAAACATCCTGCTTTCAAAACAATGGTGCCGACATAGGTGCGCTGATGGCTATGCCCTGCTATAGGCTCAATACTCTAGAGGTGAATTCTATTCCATTATTTCTTCCACTTCTGCAAAAGAAGAGTGCTGATATACTTCAAATCTTCATACTATTAAGTGCTTTGACATTGCAAATATTTTCAAGACTTACTTCTAGATGGGGAGAAATTCAAAACACATATCTAGCTTTTATGAGAAATGTCATTCTATAAAAATTGCATTTATACTTTAGTATGTCATAAATTGTCTGACAGAAATTTTAACTGCAGTACTTTTTATTTAAGAGGCTTTCAATCATTTATTCTTGTCTGATTCGCAAAATATACAGTAAATCCAGCCTGTAGTCTGCTGAGGCATTTATTAATACAATTTCCATCTGCCCTTCTAATAATATCAAACTTTGTTGGTTCAGTGCTGCCGAGTATATTTTTTTTTTTTTTAACTTCCAATCTTTCAGAAGCAGTGTATATCTCTTGTAAAGGCACTGACAAATGACATTTTTGTTTTCAATGCTAGCATCCCATTGTATTACCTATTCCACATAAATGGATGGTCACAAGAAAATTAGATATAACTACATTTCATGTACAAAAATATCTGTGTGCAAGGGTGAAATATATTTGAAAATACTGAAAAGTGACATTGATTATATTTTTCGCTTTGTATAACATTCCTAGGTAAATGCACTCTTCTAAATGAAAGTGGTTGAGCAATAGGGTAAATTCAAATGATTGTGGACATAATGAATGTTTTGAAATAGAATTTTAATGATAGCTGATGCATGCTGTACATTGTATGCTTTGGCAAGGTCATGAGGCATGGCACCCCCTGTGCAAAAGGACTCTTGCCAATAGTACGCATTGTACTTCCATAAAGGCAAACCACATACAAGTTAAAGCATAAGGACATTATATAGATTCTGCTCCAATACATATAACATCACCATCTCTAATCCTGTATCCCCATGAGAGATAGATGCATCCACATACTACTTACAATGGTTGTTCAAGATAGAGGTGAATTTTCAATGGCAGGTGATTATTGCAGAGTGCAGAATGGCTAGTACTAGAATGGCTAGTAACGGTGAAGTAGTAACAGATTAGTGTTGGAATGGCTATAAGGTAATAGCTGCATAGCAGATTTACTATGATGGCTTAAAATTAGCCTTCCCCAATAAAGTGTAAACTCAGGCAGTCAATGCCATTTTGAATTTATTGATGTCCTTCCAGCTGCCACTATTCTTCTTACCTATCCTCTCTCCATATAGCAGAACAGGCTGATCAACAGAAAGCACAGCAGCCTCTTTGTACTTAAGTCATCATTAAACTGTCACTCAAAACATTCAATGGCAATCATATGGGGTGACAATAATGTATATAGTATTTTAGGTAGAACTCTCTGTAGCTTGTTTTCTATTGATTAACCAATATAGACCTCAAGATTCCTCCCTTTAGGTCAATTAGATTATTTCTCTTTACTGGTAAAATTGTAAAGGGAAATTGGAACAAAGAAAGACAGGAAGACACTTGGCATACAGATTATTGCAGTATTTTTAGTTTCTACCCGAGGAATCTATTATACACCAAGCCACCATATTGTCCCACCAAGTTGCTATCTTTATCACCTATGCTATTAGTGTGAACCGGAGCTTTCAGAAAGTCAATATTTGCATTTGAATTTGTGGGCTCCTACAAGTGCAAATTTGACTAACTTAGGAGTTTGTTCAGGTGCCTTGGCCTTTCTGCTGCAAAGCTTAAGGGTTTACTAAATCATAGGTAAGAATTTACTGTTTTCTACATTTCTTGTATTTTTGAAGATTCTCTCAACTTATCATCAAAAGGCAATATTTATTTCCAACTTGACATTATATTGCAACAATTCTGCAAAGTTTATGGTGCTTATTTAAAAAACAGTGATTCCGACGCTTTAACAAACGTTCTCTGATGGACAATCATTGATGACTATTGAAAACAAGTGGACAGGAAGAATATTTTACCCAAAAATATTTAGCAAATGTCTGATTCACTGCATTATAAATATACCATATATCCCTTATCCCTTGACTTAGTGCTTGCATTAGGGATATTGTATCAATACTGCAACTTGGATGA
>NC_092860.1:101524548-101534455 GCF_032062135.1 Pyxicephalus adspersus
TAGCTATACGAAAAGGAAAAAAACATTGATTAACACATTTTCCTTGGTTCATTTGTAGAGATCATAATCTCCATAGCATACTTGTCAAGGAAGCCATATGTTCACCAGAAAAATTGAGGATTGTTGACTGAAACTCAGTGGTTACAGCTTAATGCCAAATAATTACCACAGAGAGTCACTTGGCTCAGAAGTGTTTCATCGAAAGCTGTAACGTCACTTTACAATCATAAAAAAAAAAGCTTTGTCAAACCATAAACTTTATATGTTTTCCAAAGACGTCTGGAAGAGCATTTTACCTGTGTAGAACAGCAGGTAACATTATGTGTAAACGAAGCTAACTTTGGCTTAGGGCTGTATTCTTAAGTTCCATAAGCCATCTGCTCCCAAAGAGCTCAGGGAGTAAGCAGGTGACTGAAAGTTCACTTAAACATCCTTGCTGAGCTGAAGGTTTTTCTGTTTCAGGACGATAAATTCATGTTCATTGCAGAGCCGGACAGATGTGCAAGGTTGGAACACATTCCAAATAAAATTCTCCATTTAAAATTCTAATTGTTTCACCAATTTCTCTTCTTCATTGGAATACACAAAATAGGAATTCAAGGTGTAATGCCAAGACAGTCATTAGTAGGATGAAATTAGTTTTTCATGATCAAAAGTAAATGATAGTATTTGGAAAAACAAAACTTTCTAATTATTAAAGCTTTGCAGAATGTGTTTATTCACAGGTGTATGAAACACGATACAAGGGAAACATATAAGACATATATAACAAATAAGGCCTAATTTGACTTTCTGCCCAAAGAGAGTCTGGCCATCGCTCACACATTATATTCAGGCAATGGCGATGGTATACTTAATATATTTTAGTTTATCCTACACATCATGTTGGTTGGTTAATTAAATATGTAAAGACTACAAAGGCTTACTTCAACCGAATTTTGCTTTTTTTGGACAAGGAGTGGGAAAAGTTCTTCATACAACTTGCAACTCAACCAAAAATGTGTTAGCCTCCACCCCCTCCCCAGCAATTTTGGTGACAAGAATATGTTCTGGGGCTTTACAATTGTCTTAAAATTCAATTGCTGGTTTTAAAGTTGATTTAAGGAAAAAAATTCCTACATTTTCCCATCCTATCTTCCTACAATTACCAGTATAAGCTGAATTTAGGATAATGAAGAGCAATTTAGAAAATCCATATGGACAGTAGCATGTGCCTAGGAAATTTCTGAATGTTTCAGAAACTTTCATGTGTTGATACAGACCAATTTTCTGAAACTCTGGGTATGCTGCAGCTTCATTGCTGTTCGGAACTTCTTACAAGTGCAAAAATATGTCAAAGTGCATTTATATTTGGATTCCAAACTTCACCTGTATATATTTTGTGTGAAACTTAGATCTCAGAGCAGGCTTTAATCATGTTCTGTACCTGTAAGGAATCCTGAATCCTCAAGAAGGACTTTTGATATAACAATGAGATTCTGCCTACTCAAGAGTCTTTTTAAAGCTGCACCCTTTATGCCTAGCAGGCAATTAATTCACCTTATGATAAGCAAATCCACCAAACTGTCAAATTGGCATTTTTACTTCATGTTTAGCTAGAATTTTGTTCAGCCTGAATTAATCTTTCATGTGTTTGTTATCAGACCCAGAATCTAGAAGAAGCGGGCTAAGTCACTGTAAATTAATGGTGCACTCCCTTCCATAACTAGAGCAAGTTAATCACAGCTGTAATTTCCTGCATTTTCTGAAAATAGCGTAAAACATAGCAAAAATGTTTTCATGCATTTTTTTAAACTGGTAAGCACAATTTATTCAACCTTTGTGCAACCCCTTATTATGTTAAACTGGCATAAACAGGAAAATTGTCAAATCTAAGTTTATGTGGTGTTTCTGCTAGGAATTGTACATCACTCACTCGGAGTAATTTACCAAACTACTCAGTTCCATGACTGAGAATGAAAAGCAAAATGCCTCCAGACTGATGAGATCTTTAGCCTCTGCAATTAGCCAGCAATTACGCCTTTCTCTAGAACACTGCAAAATAATTTGAAAAGTCTTAGTGAGTCAGAACCTATGAATAACTTTTTCAATCCAGAAAAATGATTTATGTAACACTCTGACAAGAATATATCAATCAATGTAGACCATACCACATTTTACCGTGTAAAGAGAAATCATATTCTACAAAGTGCTGCATCCCTTTGCAATTAGTCAGAATTGAATGAACTTGTGTGATTATAGTACAGTGAAAGTGGATTAGCTGCAAAAGGTTACCAAGTTTTGCACATTATGATTTGGCCTTTGCCAGTCACAGTAACATTCTTTAATTACCATATGTGTACAGGCTTATACCAGTATATCTAAAGTCACAATTTGAAATATTAGTCAGGTAAAGATAAAACTCCTGTCAAGTTTTTTTTTTTTTTTTACAAAGTGAGGGAAGACTCTCTAAGACACCAAAGAAAGGTGTTCCTTTTGGAAGACTGGATGATTTAACAAATTAAAACTATGTAATGGGCAACCTAGTGTATGGAGTGCAGACGTCATAAGCAACCTAGATTATGCCAAGAGTATGCAACATACATATCCTACAGAGCGCAAGGCCTTTGATGGACTGTGGATATACATGTAGTAAAAGCCCCACGTACACTGCTGAACATTGGACGAGACAAGAGTTCCTAATAATGTGATCTCTTCAATGCCTTCACTAGCAGACAGTGTAAATGCTGCTGTTACAAAGGTGATTAATTCACAACTAAATACATGGCAAATCTATGTAGGTACTTTTGGACAGGAGATATTCTACCCATAATGGAAGCTGGCAGACATTGTTGACCAAGGGCGCCAAACTGGAAACACAAGTTCCAGATACTAACAAACAATGCTACCCTGGTACTATTGAACATACTGTAGGTAAACTTAAACAAATGTAAGATAGCTGAATTATAAGAAGTTAGGACTACATATTCAGATACTTGTAAAATCTGGACAATTAATTAAGGCAGGTCAGCAGAATATAAGAAAAGGCAAAAAAGGGAGCTCTTGATTAGAAATGGTAAAGTAGGGAACCAAATGCAGAATTAGGAAGTGAAGAAACCTGTTATAATTAAAGAAAAATACAAGAAGAATGTTATGACATTTTGCAGCACAGTAAAAGTTAAGAACTTTCAAACCAGGGGGTCCATTTCTATAGAAGTAAAAATAGAGACATCAGAGGAGACAAAGAGCAAATTAGTTTTTGAGGAGATGATTTATTGAAACACCATTGAAGTCAGAGATGATAAAAATGGTAGAAAAAAATTGAGCGATTGTAACAGATGAACTAGAGGTTGATAAAACAACTTAGGAGGAGATAAAGGAAATAACAATCTGAAGCAAATTACAACTGGAATTAAGGTACGAGAGAATAAAAAGATCTCAAAATTTTACAGCATATAAAAGCTACATACACACATGCAATACCTATCAGCAAAATGAAAAAGTATTGCATAGACGGTGTTGTCCTGTTCTATAGAGAGGGAGAAAGGAAAGTGGGAGCGCCCCACTGTTTTTTCCACATTGGGAACAATAGAGAACAGTTCCTGTTGATCATTTATGATCTAGCAGGATAGATCACTAAAGGAAATCAGGAAAGAACAATGTCAAATACTGGAAAAATATATCATGGCTGCATTGGGTAATTAGTAAGAATGAAATTAGCCTTGAAAAGACAAAATGAAAAATGCTTTTTAAATTATTTAATATAATAATATTTATATTGATATATAATAATTGGTGATGACACGATTAGGATGTGTTAACCGCTGCCCTGGAGGAGACGCTACAAGTAGATTCTGCCAATGGCAGAACCACAGAAAATGAATGATGGGATACGTAAGCAGTACTGTCCAGCACACTTGCTCCTGCTGTAAAATATGCTGACCTGCCAGCCACTGGGAGCCGTGCAGGATCACTTGATCCCAAGGCAGGTCTGCACCTGGGTGACAGGTTTCTAACTGTGCCCCTTGCATCTGTCACATGAGCTTCCAGGGGAGACATATTATGCAGACATGGCCCCTGTTGCCAGGAAATCAAGGAATCCACTTTAAGAAATGCCTGGGAAACAAATGTGGTTAAAAAAGGCTGAGCTTGGTTTACAAGAAGCCGTAGCAGTTTGGGCAAAAGACAAAAGAGCAGTTGAATTTTCAGCCAAAGTTGGTTGGCAAAGTATTAGGATTAAAGCAAAGAGTGATATGAGGACTGGTCAATGAATTGGCAGCAAAGAGTTGGTATGCATAAATAGGTATCTGCAACGATTGACCAACTGCTCAGTCATGTTTTCTAGACCTTCAGATTGCTCAAAAGGCAATGCCACAGCCAGATATGCCTTAACCCCCACTACTCCCACTACCTACTAACATCTACACACTTTGGCATGTCACTGATTATTTTGGGAAATAGGTGTGTAGAATCTACAAGACAAAGATGCAGACCTTCATGGCCATGGCCAAGACCAAGTCAGGATGGAGCTGATGAAATTTGTTCTCCATGTGCAAAACAGGGGAAATGAGTGAATGTGCCCAGACATTGTGCAACCACAATATTTGTCCCTTTTGTCAGCAAGGGAAGTAGCAAGAGGAGATCTAATGCATAGTTACATAGTTACATAGTAGTTTAGGTTGAAAAAAAGACATAAGTCTATCAAGTTCAACCATTAGGGGAATAAACATATCCCAGATATAAAACCCTATAAGACATAGGTGGTGCAGAGGAAGGCAAAAAAAACTCTGGTACAATTTGCATCAACAGGGGAAAATATTCCTTCCTGATTCCATGAGGCAATCAGATGTTCCCTGGATCAACAGACACTGTTATTTTTCTGTAAAGCCTTAATACACAGTTATTGTCATGGATAACAAGGAGGGGAGGGAAACAGAAAGGTTATACTCAGTATTAGGCCTCCAATGGCTAGGGAAAAGGGAATGGTCACCCCTTGCAGACACCCTAACCTAGCCCTAACTCCTAACAGTATGAGTATCCCCTTATGGTGGGAATACTCATACACAGGAACCTAGGCCCTACTAGCCCTGTATAGCCCTAGGAGTAGTGACTAGCTTGAGACTACTGGTTCCTTCCCTTATGAAAGACCCAGTGTCTCCCTGAGGTCTAGTAAACAACAAAAGAACAACAAACACCAAAACACCAAAAGTAATGCAACTTATCTTAATAGCAGATATACAAGCAGGAACTCAGGATGGCACAACACACCAGCTCTTCACATCCCAACAGCTCTCACTAGACGACTAGCATTAACGTCGGTCACTGGAACCCACATTCTCTCCTCCGGACCGTACCCCTTCCAGTGAACTAGATACTGGAGAGATCTGCAGAGAATTCGAGAGTCCAGTATCCTGGCAATATGAAATTCTAGGTTACCGTCCACCATGACAGGAGGGGGAGGCAAGGAAGACGGTTCCAAAGGCTCAACAAATCTCTTCAACAGTGATTTGTGAAATGGTACTTTTAATCCCAAACTCTATATCATTTATAAAGATGTTAAACAGTAAAGGTCCCAACACTGAACCCTGGGGTACACCACTAATAACCTTAGACCATTCAAAGTATGAATCATTAATTACAGCTCTCTGGATGCGTTCTGTCTACCTGATTACTTACTTTACCTCATAAAAAGAGTAAATTTGCTTGACAACTTCTGTCTTTCTTGAAGCCATGCTGACTATCACTTATATTATTATTTTCTAGCAGAAAATCTTCTATGTGGTTCTTTATTGAACTCTCTAAGACCTTTCCAACCATGGACATTAAACGGGTCTGTAGTTACCTGGTAATGACTTTTCTCCCTTTTTGAAGGTAGGAACAACATTGGCCACATTGGCCTTACGCCTATCCATACCTATCGATACCTTGCCAGTGACTAAAGAGTCTCTAAAAATTAAAAGTAATGGCTTTGAAATAACAAAGCTCAGCTCTTTGAGGACACGTGGATGTAATCCATCAGGTCCTGGTGCTTTGTCAACCTTAAGTGTTTCCCAGCTGTTTCTCTATCATATCAATTCTAAGTCATTGTGACTCTTTTAAGGCAGTAACCTTGCAATTATGAATTTGGACTTGAGCTCTGCTTTCCCTTTTGTGTACACAGAGCTAAGAAAAAGTGTTTAGTAAATCTGCCTTGTCTTTATCCCTAGTTACCAACCCAGCAACATCCTTTAAGGGGCTTAAATGCCCAGATTTGATCTTTTTGCTATTAATATATTTGAAAAATTTTGGGGGGTTTGCCTTACTTTTTTTTGCAATCTGTCTTTCATTTTGAAATTTTGCACATTTTATCTACTTTTTACATCTTTTGTTATATTCTTTATAGGTTTCAAATGATGAAGGTGATCCTTCATCTTTATATTTTTGAAATGCCCTTTTCTTGTTCCTTATGGCTTTTTTAACATTAACATTTATCATGAGCCACATAGGTTTTAATTTTAGCCTCTTAAACCTATTACCTATTGGAATATATTTTTTAGTTTGCTTTTGTAGAACAGACTTGAAACATTCCCATTTCTGTTCTGTGTTCTTTGAAGACAATATTGTCTCCCAGTCCAAGTCACAGAGAGCGGCATTTCAATGTCAGGGTAGTTGAAATCTCTCATGATTAAAACACTTCCACTTTTTGCTGCTTTTTCTATCTGTGCTAGTAGTTGATTTTCTATTTCTTCCTTAGCACTGGGGGGCCTATAGCAGACTCCAATCATTAATTGTGTGTTATTCAACACCACATTCAACTCCACCCATAATGCGTCAAACTCATCACTTGTTCCATCCGCAATTTCTTCTTTCACATTCACTTCTCACATACAGACAGACACCACCAGCCTTTCGTTTGACTCTTTATTTACAAAAGAGAGTATACCCAGGAATATTGACAGCCCAGTCATGCGAAGAACAAAGCCAGGCTTCAGCAATACCAACTAAGTCAAAATCCTCCTCACTCATTAATGCTTCTAACTCCCCTATCTTGTTTGCTAGACTTCTAGCATTGGTGAACAGGCTTTTTAAACCATTGCTGCATTTACCATCGCTGTTTGCCAAATACTTTTATTTTTTAGTACAACTAGTACTGCACAATCCAATGTTTGTTTGTAACTTATGAAGCTCCTTACAATTATCCATAACCCTCCCCTCAACTATCCCCAATCCACCCTCCACTAGTGTCTGACCCCTGACTAACCTTTCTGGCACCTTATTTACTGTCCCACCCCCCTCTGTCCTAGTTTAAATATCCCTCCAACATTCTCCTAAATCTTTCCCCTAGCACAGCAGACCCGCTTTCATTTAGGTGAAAACCACCTCTGGCATACAGGTTGTACCCCAATGAAAAGTCAGCCCAGTGCTCCAAGAATCCAAACCCTTCCCTTTTGCAGAAGGACTTAAGCCATGCGTTTAGCTGTCTAAGCTCCCTGTGCCTTTCCTGTGTTGCACATGGCACAGGCAATATTCCAGAGAATATAGCCATGGAGGTTGTTTTCTTCAGCTTGAAACCTAGTTCCCTAAACTGCTTTTTAAGGCTCCTCCATCTTCCATCTATATTGTCAAAGGTTCCAATATGGACCAAGACAGCTGGGTCCTGTACAGCGCCTCCCAGTAGTTTGTCCACTTGGTCCACCACATGCCGAACCCTGGCACAAGGGAGACAGCAAACCATTCAGTTGAACAGATCCGGGCGACAAAATATTCTATCTGACTTCCTTATCATAGAATCCCCTATGACAACTAATTGTCTTTTCCTTCCTGCGTTTGCCTCCCCACCACTACTAGATGTGCTGCTCTCCCGGCTTTTAGGGGTAGCAGTAACATCTAGAGTTGCCACCATTGGGTCTGCCCCTGCACATCTTCACATAACTTTGCAAACATGTTGGGGTGCTCAAACACAGGGCTGGCCTTCCTTTTCTGGGTGCCCCTACCATTCCCTCTATTTACATTAACCCAACTCCCTACATGCTCTTCCTGACTAACCTCTCCACACTCGACATCTAAACCATTAACTGCCAGCTCAGTGAGCAGGAGATCCTTCTCAAGGTGATCCAGTAATTTCAGTGTTGTAATGCGCTTCTTCAGCTTTCCAATGCGAGATACCAGAAATGCTGTCACAGCGGTATTCACCTAGGAGCTGTTGCTCCATTTGTGCATACATGTGACAGACTGTGCACTGAACCAAACCTTCCACCTTGCTACCACTCATTTTCCCAGTTACAATTTTTGTTTTAAAGGAGTTAAAAATGGTTACTTACAGTTTTTGGTTACTATAAGGATTTAACTGCTTTTGTTTTCAAACTCCTGTTTTTTCCAACTCCTAATGGACAATTTGTTTTTTCATGGAGGAAAGGAACTCACCCACAGTTTGACTTTACTCACCCAGACAGACTAGATGGACCATTGGATAGGTGCATCTAAACTTACACATATTTTACACATCTATTGAGAAGCTCTGCTGTGTTGCTGTCAAAGGAGAGTGATGTTAGTGTGAAGATAACTGGAATCAGAACAGGAGCCAGCCCTGACCACTCTACTGGGTAATAAATGACCACACTTTCAGGGTCATTGGATAATCATCCAATGTGCAATGAAACGCAAGTTCAGCACCAGTCCATAGCTAATGCTCCAGGTATCTGTTGTTGCATGGACATGGTTTTTACAATATTAAGAAGTCTGTGTACATAAGCCCAGCGAAGAAATTTTACATTTCCATCGATTACACTGAAAAGTCTTTCTGTGTTTTTCAAACACAAAACTGCAAAAGTATTCTTAGGTGTGGTAAAAAACAGAATTTAATCAAAAGAGAAAATTCTATGGTATTGATCATTTTTAAACAGGCCCCTGAGACTTGTACTAACAGTTCAGTGTTTCTGCTTCTTACCATATATATTTCTTTGTTTGCTGGTGCAAGAAAAGTCTTAATTCATAATCAAAGCAGAAGCTTCAATTTGCTATAAGCAGTAAAAGTCTAATAATAAATAAAGGTTCTTTTTTAGGCTGGCCCCTATGGACAAGAGCTACAACTAACAAAACTTAAATAAGGAATCATGGCTCAATATACAGAGTCTTTGAAAAACTATAATTTTACAAGATGATACAGACAGTCTGCAATCTCTTTTTATAAATGAATTATTAAGAAATACAATTAGCTTTTATTATGATAATTACCTAGTATTCATATAACACTTACATATTACGCAGTGCTTTGCAAAGTCCATGGTCATGTCAATAACTGTCCCTCAAAGGGGCTCACAATCTAACCATAGTCATATATCATTACCACAGTCTATGGTTAATTTTGGGACGGAAACTAATTAACTTACCTGCATGTTTCTGGAAAGCATTGTTTGTATAACTAATTACAACAATATTGTAATACCTAATATAATTGCTGAAATTAGAATAATTGTTGAATATTATCAAACAGACTATTTAATATAATTTTGGAACTCTTTAATTTTTTAGGCAGATATAAATTACGCCAGCTATGTATTTAATAACTAACATATCAGGATTGCTGCATGCAAATATATTCTATTACTATGTGTAAATAAGAAGAAAAACAAGAAATGGCCAACAGCAAAGAAATTACCCATCAGTCTATAGCTGTTCTCTCATGATCTTGCCTTTGGAGGGTGTAACAACATGGGAATATTTATAGGACTACAGTAGTTTATAGCCAGGTAGGGTTCAAGGAACAACACAAAAAACTCTGCTGCTGCTCTCCTTCATTTCATTGTTTCATTGTTTCATTGTTTGTATCTGTCTGTCACTTAAAACCCCTATTTAATGTACAGCACTGCATATTATGTTGCGCTATATAAATACTGTTTATTATTATTTGTATTCTTATTATTATTAACCACCTGAGCGTTACACTGAG
>NC_092860.1:101537596-101574584 GCF_032062135.1 Pyxicephalus adspersus
TTAAAGTTGGAATTAAGCAGCATCCCCAAGCTCCCACTAACTCTTGAAAACGTTGTCTACCAACTACAGAATTCTCATTTTACCAATCTAGCCTTGCTACCTGCCTAATATGACTGACACCAGATGCACAACTTTCCTCCTGACTTTCACAAACCTTTTGACTATTCCTGTTCATGCAGATGATGGCACAAGCTCTTTTATTCACAACAGAAATGCTTATCTTCAAGACATTATGCCAAATCTATTGAGAGTTAAATCATGCACTTAGAGATTCTAAAATCATTGTTAATGTATTCCATGTAACTCTCGAGTTGCCCGCCTTATTAATTCTGGGAAGACGTTTAACCCATGACTGGCTAGAAGGACCTTCAATGCAAGTGTTTCTCCTTGAGGTACTATTAATCCTCTTTATAGGTTGACTAATTGGCAGTCACTTCTTGTCTGCGTGAAAGGCGTAATGGCGAGTTTGTGGAATATATTGGCTTGTTTCAGCTCCCTTCTCGTTCATCATCATGTTTATTAACATATATCTTGGTGTGTTCATTATAAAATAGTTCTGAGCAGACTGGATAACACAAAAGACAGGACATATTCATTATACTTATTTATATAAACTGATTTTGTATTAGATAATAAAACTAATAACTGGGAATGTGCAGACTAGCAGATAACATTGTGTGCTGTACAATGGTAATGAGAAAAGAAAAATACATCTGTAATTATATGTGCGATGTAATGATATCATTAATATCCTATCTGCAATTTTATTTTTGTACTGTACCTAATTAATTATTATTTGATCTCTAGTCAGCAACCTTGTGCTCGAAAACGATACAAAAGACCCAAGGAACACACAGATATTGACCTAATTTCAAACAAAAAGCTTTTTCATTTTATATATCCTGTTCTGATAGCAAAGCTGTCAAAAGCTCAGAAAAGAATGAAACTTCATTGAACTTTTTTTTATGTCTGGTCCTGTTTATTGAAATAATGAATACACAGCTCACAAGAATTTTTGTTGTGCAAATACAAGAAAGCTTTAGGAAGCATATTAACAACTAAAAATAAGATAAGTTGGGGACAAATATTTTCAAAGATGTAAATCAATGTTTGACTAGATCTGTTAAGTTTTATAAATGGCAGTAATGTTGTACTCAGAGAATAACAAAGTAAACACTATGAAAAAGACATTGTGTATTTGATTAAATTCCCTTGGTTTATTATATGGCAAATTGTGTGTGAAATGTCTGTGTTTCCCTTGTCCACCGGCATTCACAGTCACGGTCCACCTTAGGCATGCATGCCATAGACCAATAATCCTGATTTGTAATAAATACTCTTCCTGTTGCCCCCACCACTAATTTGTTTAGGTGTAATGGCCTCACTTTCTCTGTTTTTTTGGGTCACTGTCAAATTCAGGAGTGTCAATCAGCTTTCACTGGTTTCTCCTGTTGACTATTATGTGATTATAGAAGACAGTAGTGATGTGGAGGTCAACAGGAGGAACCAGTGAGCGCAATGGGAGACCCAAAAGATCAACAATCTTGGAAATGTTGATTTCCCAGAAGACTTCAAGGACCATTACTCTTGATTAAAAGATAAAGAAAAATACAGTATTTGCTTAATTTTTTGGGTAATGGTTTTGGGCTAGTTTAAAAATCACGAAAGGGTCATTTTAAAGTGTAACTCTAAAATGCTGACTCTCTGTGTCTGTGACAATTACTTCCCATCTCAGTGGCATGGGAAGACAGGGTGATTTCCCCAACAAGAATATAAACCACAGTGGTCTGGAGAAGGATCTTTTGTCCCCCACTCTTTTTCAACTTCAACATAAAATTCCACTTTATTTAAAAAAGCGTAGGAAAATATAATAAAACATATTTAATTGCTACACAAGCCATTTTGCCAATACTAAGACACATTGTAGGAACACTAGCCTCATTGGACTGTCCACCGGTCCAGGCAACCCCTAAAACACCCTATCATTCTAAATGAGTAAATTGTCAAGGATGTCAAACTGGAAGTTCAAGAAGTTCAATATATTTATACTTGCACTTCCACTCCTTCCATCTCTGTCTCTACCACCTATGCACATAAGCCCCTGGGAACTTTGGGGTCACTTATACAATCCATTTATAGTAAACAACTGTCCATGCCTTGGTAATTGAGTGCCAAGGGAGCATGATTTTCAAAAATATTCTCCCCCATAGGCCCTTGGAGAACCATGTGGAATGAATAATATAATATTTTTTTGTGCACAGGGAATATAGTTTTTCATTATTATAAGACATTTTTCTAAAGGTATCTTGAATTTTAGGCACTGAATTTAAAATTACCCTGTAACAAGAGTTACTCAGATCAGTACTTTATTATGTTTCTGAGTGTTCACATCCAGTACCAGGCAATCGTTGTTGGGTAGAAAACTTACCCAGTTTCTCATATTCCCTGGTATAAAGCCAACCATGCCCCTTTCACACATTTGTAAATTAATACCATAGCTGAGCTCAGACATTTATGGAAAACTCTGTAGTGCTCTTAATAATATTATCCTTAGCAGTTAGACCAAGCTTGTGCAGCCAACTTTGGTCTATGCAAAGTTGTAAAATTATTTGTCCATGTTTGGTTAGGGCATTTTTGTTACATAGTGATTTTTTCCTATTTAGCATATAAATAACTGAAATAATGAACAAGGCTTTGACCCATATAACATTTAAAGAGAGTAGTCATTACTAAATTTATATGGAAATATGGATTCCCATATCTCCCAGTCAACCTTTGAACTTCTTATTCTAAAAATACAACACATAAATCACTGTACCAGAAAGGTGTTTTCTCGCATCCCTATAGGTAATAAAAAGGGGGGGGGGTTATCAGTTGCTTCATGATCAGGCAAACTTTAAGGCATGAGAATCCCATTTACCATTTCCATTTTCAATAATAACAAACAATGATGTTGGAATACACATATTTTTGCTGCTAAGGTAAAGGACTCTTAGTTCCTCCTTCTTCTGTTGTCTTCTACTACTCCCAGAAGTAATCTACATCCCAGAAGTAAGAATTTTGGAATAAAGTGTTTCACACTATACCTAAGGCTTTTTGTATCCTGATATCCTATAGATTTTATTATTGTACAATAGTTGTCAATATACATGTTGTGGTGTATATCCCATATTCTGCTTTTTTTTATTTGTTGATGCATATGTAGCATATACAAGTGTTCTTACTCCCTGAAAAGTGTTTGTAAGCTTATATATTTGTTTATAAATTGTGATATATTAATATTTGTAATAAACAGAATTTATATACCTCAAACATATTACATAGCGCTGTACATTAAATAAGGATATATGTATCATAATGTATATATAATATATCATATAAATACCTAAAAAAATTGTCATAAATAGCCAAAATAGAACTAAAGTTATTTTATGAACAATGACGTGTAAAAGCTATAGGGCCTTGGTTATAAATTTGAATCCTGAATAAAATGGAACCCGTGTTGAGACATAAAGCTCATGAACATTTATTCTTAGTACAGACTTGTGTGTAATATTATCTTGGTAACAGGACTGCATTGATCAAGTGGTTCAGCACTTTCCACTTACAGAGCAGCTGTTGGCTCTGTAGAGCATGTAGCATCTTCTCCTGCAGGGAACCTGCTTAACATTCACAATGCCTGAGATTACCGGCATGCATATTCATTCAACCTTCAGCTTCCTCACAGCACCTATTTCATTACATATCCGGATAGCTGCCTACAAGTAGGAGAAGTCTTCCTTGGTAAACTGTCTACTTATAATCCAACAATATTGTCTATTTTTTTGTTTGAAAACATATGTTCTGTTTATTAATGAAAGCCAGCTTTATGTAGATTTATTAAAAGGAGCAGTTTGTTGTCAAATATTATTACCATACACCTAATTTAGTATTGTATATTGATTATTTGTTAGTTTTGTTATTGCATTTAGGTTGACAATTAGCATATAGATGAAGTATGTGAGATTTGTCCTCTCTAAGAGTCTGATAAACTAGTTTTTGCTTGGTTATTCATGAATGGTAAAAGTCTGATAAGAAGACAGATATTGTCAGATGTCCTTGGAATGACCTTTTTGTTGTGGGCTGACATCCATCCTTGTCTGCTGCTAGCACAAACCGAAGTTCAAAAAGAGCTTAACCTCTTTCTCTCTGGTTAATTCAATAAAAGCATAAATAAAGGTTAGTGAAAAAAATGCTATTTATTTTACCTTATTTCCTCTCTTATTTTCCTTATCTTTTTTTTTTTTTTCTAGTTTATAAAAGTTTGACATAGGAAAGTTGTGATATTAAACTGTGAAAATATAACAGTGACAAGAAAGGCGGCAAGCAAAAATGGTAAACAACTGAAGTGCATCATTCCTGCAGATGAAGTGTCTCAGGTGTAATGCAGAATTATATGAGAAACTTTTAGCTAACCAACTAGCAAAATTCCCCACAATTATTTACTACCCTGTTTCCCCGATGATAAGACACTGTCTTATTTTTTTTCTTATTTTTCATTTTTACCTAAAAAGGGGGGGCTGTCTTATTTGATGGCCCTGCCTTATCATCGGGGAAACACGGTAAGAGTAGCAATTGGCTACAACAGTTTCCTTTTATGGAAACCACACTATATAGCTAGTAGCAGAATAATTGTACCATAATTGCTACTATACATTGTAGTTTACCACTCTAGGACAGTGGTCGGCAACTGGTGGTCCGCAAGAAAATTTTGGTGGTCCGCAGCTCTGACCTGTGAGCCCCCAAGCAGGAGCGGGACCCTGCTGGGGGGCTCACATGCCAGAGCCGCGGACCATGTCCGCCGTACAGATCTCAGGCTCAGGGAAGTGGGCGTGTTGAGTCTCTGGACAGGCTCTGACCTGCTATTGGGGAGGGGGTGGGTTCTTGCATCATGAAAATACTCTGGGGAAAGTTTCTCCCCCTTTGAGTGACACCTGGTTTCCCCTGCATGTGCAGTCCAGAGCCAGTAAATTTAGTGGTCTATGGGTCCGAAGTGGGCACCCAGTGCGACACTTCCAGTGTGACACTTACTGGACAACCACTACTATTAGATATTTGTAACCTGATATTACTGCATGTTAATATATACTACTCCTAAAGCTTACACCAAAACAAGCTATTGGGCTAATCTATCTGTTTAGTGATCAATTTATACACTTAAGGTATCTTGGGAGGGGGTTCAAAAAATGTCATCAGTGGTTTTTGGTAAGAAGAGGTTTACACTTAATTTTAGTGCCCAGCATATACTTTGCTCTGTAGCTGAACTACAAATACAAATCCTGTTCAATTCCTCTAGTGTACCAAATAGTAGGTCACTTGGTATTGTGGTTTCTTCTGTTACCCATTAGTTACATTGCAGGACACAATTAATCACTGTACCAAAGTGGAACTACTAGCTCTAGCTTCAGCAATTAGATAGTCAAAAAAAAATGTATAAAATGATGAAATGCAAGTACAAGATTTAAACCAGACAGCAGGGGACAGGGCCAGCAATTATTTTTTTACCTGATCCACAGATGGGGTGAGTCATGGTCTCAACCACTGGACTTGCATATAAGAACCCTAGCTTTGCAGGCAAATGAAATGTCTGCCATCTTATACAACGTAAAGTTGAACTAAACTCTGTTATACTCAACTTTCCCTTTTCCATCTTAAGTGCTGTATCTTTTTTTTCCTTTTCTTTTTCTTGTTGGGATCTTCAGACATCTTGATTGGCCAGGCCAGAATTACTTTACTCCCGCATGCCTGCATTTATTTGGTATCGGTAACCACAGGAATCTGGAATGTGCCAGGTATCCTAGCAATCATGCACACCATGCAGCATACCAAGTTTAGAGGTTTTGACAGCTGAAGTGAGTGATCAGGCAGGTAGGAATGCTTCTTGCAGAAAGGACCTTCCTTCAATATTGCCCACAGAGTTGATAGTGGAAATTATAGTTCTGTTTAAAGTTTTACAAGTGCTTTCAGTTCAGAAAGACTTTTAAAGTAAATAAATGATGCATGACGTAGGTGTCCCTTGAGGCATTAAAAAAAAAGGCATTGCACTTAAAAAAAGAAGAAGAAAAATTGTACTTTATAAAAAAAGAATGTCTAACCTTTTTATGTAAAATATAAACTTTGAGTTGTTCTCTTTTTGGAAGCTTTGAATATGTTTGTAAAGATGTGTCCTAATGCTAAACAAAAAAGTCCTCAAATGAGTTTATAGTGTTTCCATAGCAGTAACAAGTAAAACTTTATAATCATTCATACCTTGCAGCAGTAAGTAATGCACATGAAGAGTCTCATTTCACTAGTAACAAATAAATAACTCCATGATTTAGGTTCCCAATAAAAAACCTCATGATTTTTCTCAGTAAAGGAACTTCTCATTCTAATTTTGAGTGGTGCCAGACGTAAAAAATTGTAAAAGCATTCTAACTATGCTGATATTTTTAAAAACACAAACAACAAGTCAGTTGGCAAAATGGTAACAGGAGTACTACTGGGAGCTGAGCCTAATAACAGCAGTATTATTATTGTAACAGTAAATATTACATAACTATAGTTTATGCATAGATTAGTCTGAAAGCCATGCTGTTACTATTTTGGAGGAACAATGGGATATGCAATTCATCTGGATGTAGGGAGTGTTTTATCATTTATGATGTAATGATCCATAATTATCTATACTTCCATATCAAATAATTGGTAAACAAGTATAATAAAATGTATATGGCAAGTGTGAGCTGGTGTATGGAGTATTAAAAACATGCAGAGATGGTAGTCAGTCACATACAAACACCAGGTTGTGGTAGCATTTTGTAATACGGTAGTTCCTCTTTTGAGATTTACTATAATAAAAATGTAACCTATCTGTTAAAGCTGTTAGTCACTTCCTTTCTTGGGTGACAGCACTGGACACTGAAATTACTATGATTATTGTCTTTTGTGGCTGCAGTCTTCTGAATTAAGGGGTAAATCCCTAAACAAACTACTTGGTGACAGCCCGGTCATCAAGTAGTCTCCCCAAGGCCCAAGGTCTCGCCTTTACCCTGGTTAGCACCAGTATTCATCAGACGCCTGTCCCCCTATCTAACACCGCAGTCTTCACTTTTAGCAACGCCCTGTTCAGCCTTGGTATAGTATATACCAGAATAGTATATACCTACACTGTTTTTGTAATTGAGTTTAGTTCTGGCCACCCAATTGAAGTTTAAACCAACTTCTGAAACATTGGAAGTAAATCATAAAGACCAGAGTAGACTTTTAGCAGGCCTGTAGCTAACTTTAGGATAATAGAGTATGTCAGGCAGAAAAACATCTGTACTGGCATAGCTGTAAATGACTTAGTGGGCCTAACTAAATTCTCAGTAAAGAAAAAATTAGAAAACTAGGACTGGAATCCAAGGACTGTAGGCAAGTTCACTATGTGTAGGTCAAGGCCATTTCCAATTCCTACTTGAAATCCTGCTTACTGAGGAAATCATCGACCAAATAATGTAAGTTGAGTTTTTTATGGCTATTATTATTATTATATTGTATTTATATAGCGCCCACATGTTACACAGTTGTTTACAAAGTCCATGGTCATGTCACTAGCTGTCATGCTCACAATCTAATTTCCCTACCATAGTCATATGTGCTTAACAGAGTCTAAGGTCAATTTGGAGGGAAGCCAATTAACCTACTTGCATGTTTTTTGTTAAATGTTCAGCGAACCTTTCAAAGATGCTAGTATAGGTAGCATGCACATGTCTATGTATATGTACATTTGTGTATTTTTATGTGTTGTGTTTTTTTCTCTTTAACAGCAAGCTTTGTTTGGTACAAGTACACTCATGCTCTCTAAAATTAATTTCTGGTGAATTTACAATGTGAGTTAAAGAAATACTGTTAACTGCTCATTTAGGGCAATGAGACAGTCCCTCATGGTAATTTATCTTACCAAAGAATAATTCCGTGCTGCCTTCCTGCTACAGAAATCTACCCTGGTTAAGCTCCATTTTTAGGATACTGTCAGAGTTTTATTGTGTGAACCCCAGATAATAGTGTTTGAGCTTAGTGATTAGCCTCCCAAACGGGAACTCACATGGGGGAAGTTACTTACTCTCTTATACCTAGATTCCCCATATCTGGAACCTAAATATAATTTTCAGGGGGGTTGTCAAGCACTTCTGTCACTTAATACCATGTGCAGTTTTCCAAGTTTTAAAATAAAAATGTGAATTCAAGACACTAATGTTTAGTAACAGTAAATATTCCATAAATATAGTTTATGCATACATTATTCTGAAAGCCTGCTGTTACTATTTTGGAGGAACAATGGGATATGCAATTCATCTGGCTGAAGGGGTGTTTTATCGTTTATAATGTAATGATCCATAATTATCTGTCCTTGCATCTATGCACAAACTAATGTGGCAACACTTTCAATGATGTAAACATTTACCTGGCATAAACATATTGGACCAAACAAAGGAAAATGAGAGAAAATGGAGACTCCTAATGCTGACCTTTTCTCTTGAAATGATTTTCTCTCAAATAGTTCCTGGCTGTAATGTTGAGTCTCCAGCATTAGTAATTTCTGAGTGCCTGACCTGGAACACACATGTAGACATAGAGGTCTAGTTTTATTGCAACACAAATTATCCAGGTCATTAACTTTGCATTTAGAGGGTAAGCATGGCTGTTAGTGGGGGAAATCAAAGGTGGCGGAATGTATTTCTCCAAGCATAGCTTACCTTTAATATACAGGTTTAGGGGCTTTTAGTTAAAAAGCAGTGAAGTGTTTAAAAAATGTATTCTTCACTTCACTAGTTTCAAGACTCTGAAGTTACCCAAGAGCAACAGAACATGTTATCTGTCAAGGTCACATGAATGGCGTGTACAATAACTCAGTTCTCTCCATGATGCTGAGAGGACTCCATAAGGCTTCATACCCTAAATACATTTTTTTTTCATTTATGAATGGAATGGGCTACGGTGTGCATAGTGCAGTAGTATATAATGGAAGTCAATAGCCTATCTGCCCTTCTTTAGAAATTAGTCTCCTAGATTCAGTCAATAGCCAAATCGAGAACTGCACTGCATACACATACTAACCCAAAAATATGAGAACAAAATATGCATCTAGCTTCAGACCTTTATATTTTTGCATTATGATTTCAATATTTAAAATATAGAACCTTCCAGAAGTTATGAATTATATAAATAAAAATATACTGCTAAAACAAAACTGACAGGCCTTCACTCAAACTGAAGGACAGACACAAATGGCAGCCAGGTAATGATGTAATCAACGATGAAAACAGTGAAGAACACCAAAGGGAGTAGTCAATAATGATTAGTCAGGTAATGATCTAATAACATCTCACTTGAAAACAGCCAAGACAGATGCAATCCATAACCACACAATGAAAAGTATTGTGCAGGCACATGGTGGAAGACATTTCTGTGATGAATGGCCAGCACAGAATTAAAAATAAACTGCTTGAAAGAGAATGATGTATGACAATTTCCTAATTTCATTTAAACATTTAAAGAAGAAATCTGGTTCTGGACAACTGAATGTCTTATCTGACAAATTGAGTGGCATTTTATACAATGGTAATAATAGTAATATGGTGTGTTTTTAAAGTCACGGTGCATGCTGCATGTGTTATACATACAGACATTTTCTGCACTACTATAAATTGCATCTTGAAGTATAATGCATACAACTGCAAGGTATTATTTAAACATATGGCATGTGGAAGAAAATTAGATTTAAGTCAAACATTCTAATATTTGTTAGATCCACAAAATGTGTGATTGACTCTACTAGTGGGTCTATTTATAAAGCAGTGAATCTTAAATTTACTGAAACAATCTCTGGTAGAGAATCTTCCAGGTTAATGTGTTTCAATGGCAGTAATTGATTCTCCACCAGGGAATGTCAGATTCATGGCTTTATTAAATAGTCCCCTTTGTTACAATGCAAGTGTAGGCTAAGTTGTAGTCTAGGTACCACCGGGGGGGGATGGGTTTTGCTGCAGGCAGTTCCGAGTTGCAGTGACAAATTACACAATGTTTTGATGCATACTGAGTAGAGTGAGAAAGAATTCAGGGGATAGTCTTAGATTATAGGTTGCACATCAATGTCTTGAATTAGACATTTTTTGTCAGTAGGCGGTAACTACTATTTTTTCTATGCTGCATCAGTAATGAAAGGACTGCCCCACAGAGCTTCCTGTTATGCAAAATTATGCAGTACTTAAAATGATAGGTGATGGGCAGGTTCACCAGCAGCATGTGGAAGGCACATAATTATTAGGTGCAGAAGGCCATAATTATTGATTTGAATAAATGCATTTGTATGTGAAAAGGTATTTTTTCCCATTTAAAAGCAACATATCAGCTTTAAAATAAATTGTAGAAGTTTATTATCTAAACTAATTCTTGTCAAATGTGTTACACCGGAATAAAAAAAAAAAAAAATCTATGCTAACAAACTTTCTCCTTCATTTATACAACAACTATATAATGAATTGTACCTGTCCAGCTCAGCTTATGATGCTGCCTGGCAGTGTCTAAATAAACTCCTGCGTGCATGCGTGGGACTAAAAACATCTCTCCCTGATCGTGCCATCTCGAGATGGCTAAAGATCCGATCAAGGAAGAGGAGAAGAAGATGACAGTGTCCCTGAAGGAAAAAGGACAGCTGAGTGTTTTTAAAAACTTGCAGTTGGGCAGGTAATGGTATTTTATTGCAAAAGTGACATCATCTGCAATTAAGGAACTGCCTGACCAAAATTTTTTGATCCAACACACTTACTACGTACTAAACGTGAACTCCAGACCCCACCTAAACAACCCAAATAACAAAAGTTCACCCTAAACGTCAACTGATCATGTACTTTGACGAAGAGGACCTGTCTCCACCTTATATCTTTAACAGGGCTAGTTTTTGATGCAAAAATGTTCTTAGAAAGATAAAAAAAAATATTTTAAAATATTTCAATATAATATATAATATATATTAATACTTTTATACAATAATTTTACAACTTGGGTATATGTTTACATGTGATGTACTTTAATCAAATATAACTAAGGATAATGAGAAAAATTTGTGCTGCATTTTGGGGGTGTTAGGATTTTTTGGGTCTTGTAGCTCCTGAATCTTAAAGAAGCTATTTTCATCTACAATGGACCTGTTTTATACACATCAGTTTAGTAATATTTGATGGTCTTATTTATGATGGTCTTATAAATTTGTCTTTTTATTCAAGTCATGATGGTCACTGGGAAATTAAATATTTGTTGACATTAAAGGCATATGCATTTTATTGTCTTTATAAAACTGTATTTCAGAAAACATCTATATGTAGCATAAAAAATCTCTTACTTGTCTTTATCAGGGTAGAGGGATATTTGAGGACCCTACCTGCCATTACTTACCCGATTCTCATTTCTCTACAAAAAGTGAGTCAGAGCAGAATTATTATACAAGCAAATCATAGGCCAAATCCCAGCACCCTTCAACAAATACATTGACTTCATCAGGGCAAAATGGCAAAAAAGCTGCCATTAGGAGGCGTACCCAGGCGGTAGCACTGGGGTTGCGGGATCAGTGCCCTGTAGGTTGCAGCATTCCTGTGGCTTAGGTTTCCCTCAGCCCAACAGTAAAATAACTTTTGTACTATGGAGAGGTGCTTTGTATATTTTTCTCTATGTTTTAATTGAAATGTCATTAGCAAAAATCATGTGGTATCATGATTCCACATTGCAAATATTACTAGAGAATTTTACATGTCACATGGGAATAAGGGACTCCGATATTGGCACTGTGAATCATGGCACAAGTCTGGTACTCTTATTCTGGAGCTATGGCACCACAACTGCAAGCTTGCACAAGAACATTCTCTTAGCTTTACTAAAATTAAGCAATAGAAGAGTAGTGACAAAGGCACAAACACTGGTTTTTGAACCAGACAGTTTGTTATCTATGGTTGGCCCTCCTACCCTTAATAATATTTGTCAACATATATGACTAACTAAGCACTGCCTAAAATTATTCTTAGATTTTGTCTGCTGAAGTGTTTCAAATAAAAACAAAACCATGTGGTAATCAGAACATGCAGAATGGTCTTAGACTGGTTTACTACACTAGTTGATTTCTTGAGGACATACACACTCTGAATCCATATTCTGAAAGGGAAATTCAATTTTCAATTTACTTAATGCTGTTGATTGACATCTCCAAGGAATATATCATAGTTATTTACTTGTTTTAATTTGCCACTGTAAACAAAAGCCCTAGGGTGTGTTTACTACTGCTCTGCAAATTTTAGTGATTATAATGTTTTTCCAATTGCAAAACTAATCTAGATTTGTTTGGCTTTATTCACAGTTTACACTGTGGTTATTTGATAAACAGATTAGTAAATTAAATCCATCACAGTACACTCTTTGTTCATTCATCAGAATGTTAAATGTATACAAGAGCTATGTGCAAATGAATCTTGTTCACACATACCTATAGTACAATAAATTATTATAGAAAAAAATGACGTTGAGCAAATACATATGTTATAAATGCATGTGCTTCTTTTACTGCTACAACATATTAGATCAGCCTTTCTCAACCTTTTAAACATGGAGAAACCCTTAAAAAAATTTTCTGGTCTATAGGGAACCCCTTCTATGATTACTGTATGCATATGTCACAGTAAATGATCAGGGCAGTTCCGACCTGTCAGCCCTACCAACTTCCATTACCCAAACAAGTATACCTCCCCACTCCCGCCAACCTGCTTACCAACAAAGAATACGCAGACACCAAGCTGCACGTAAATTGTCTGGCAAGCAGCTGTTTACAGTATTTAAACAAATAAATAAATACACATAAAGTTTAAATATTAAAAAAACAGTGAATAACCAACAAATAAATAACAGAACAAATAAATCCAATTTACCTTACAAGTGTATTAACCATAACCAAATGTAACCCCCCCTTTTTATTAACATTGCAACATCCCTGTTTTAAACCTTAACAACCAGGCTGCAGGTCTCAGAAGGCATAATCCGTACTCCTCCAGAATTTAAATCCGAACACACAACCTTGGCCCCTAGCCACCCAGCACTGCCTAAGGGGCTATAACCATCAGACCAACAAAAAAAGGGGGACCCTACCACGGAGGATCCCTCTTACCACGAATCACCATTTTCCATGCCCAGGATCCCTGCCTTCCAAGACCCCAACGGCCACACTTAAAACACACCAAACCACATCCAGGGAGGTTGAGCGGGCAACACTTTCTTCCTAAAAGAGGGCCTCTTACTTCTGTCTTTCCCCGTTTAAACCCCCCCACTTCCTAATCACTCGCCGGCTAACACTGCCTCACCTACACGACTCTTAACACTTAAACCCTTCCTACCCTGCCCTGGGGCCTCACATCCTGTCATGCAGGCCCTGCGCCCAATGTTATACAGCTAGGGGTCTCATTTTAGTGTGTTGGTCAGTAGGAAGAATGCCTCTAACATTGCTGGCCACTGGGATTAATTAAAGTCACCCTTACAGATACCCAGGAAGACCTTTGGTGTCACTGACCTGGGGGGCACAAACTGCTTATGGTTTAAGGAACCCCTGGCAACCTAGTATTAGATTATAGGATTAGAATTATCACTTTTGGAATTTTTATCTTTTGTCAATTGATCAGTAGAACTGATTTTGGTATTTAGTTTCTGGTATTTAATTCAATCTTTTTTGTTTTTTTTTCTTTGCTTTCTATGCATACTACCTTTATCTATTCCCAAAGCTGAGCTTTTATAATATATTTTTTATTATTTATATATATAATATTCCTTCCAAAACCATACAGATCCTACATTCCTATCACTGGAGATAATCATTAATATTAATGGTATTATTAAACTGTATTTATATAGTGCCAACCTAGTCTGTACAGCACTCATTTGTTTCTACTGTCACCCAAAGCAATCACTAATGATCATTTCCAGCCACAATTATACACTCTTCTGTACAAGGCCAAAACCTATTAAGAAAAAGTATGTGTGATATCACAGCATGGAATGATGTCATTAAGGGTGGGAATACGAATAAAGGGTAACAAGTTCTTAAATTTTTCCTAACAGTAGTAGTAAAACAATAATAAAAAATTATGGTTTTCTTTTCTATGTCCCTTTTCTTCAGCAACTGTGTCTTCAGTTGTGTGAAATCAACATTGTTCGAAATATCATTATTTCCCTGAAATACTCCTTGAAAAAAATTTCCTGGTATAATCAAATTTCAGACTAGGGCAATAATGCTCAAGCTATAGAGATAAGATCAATGCATACAACACTTATCAGTGACAATCCATCCACGCCAAACAGACTTTAAAATGATGTATCGTATTGGCATCTTCCCAGACTTCTTGGCAAGAGTCTGTAAAGGTTATTGAAGTGATTTATGTTAGAGCACCGAGGACACCTTCCATCAAATCAGGTGACTATGCCCTCAGCACAATTGTTTTAGAAGCAGGCAAATCATTTACCACTAATAGTGGCAGTCTATGCAAGATATTTTAGTTCTCCCATGTTATGATTGATAAATAAAAGCCAAATCAAGCAAAACAAACAAAAAAAAACTTCATCCAAGGAAGTAAACAGTCATGCATTTTTAAGTACTTCAATATACAACTAATGAAGCGTTGTTTGGGTATCATTTATGCATAACATTTTCCTGATTCAAATAATAGTGCTCACATAAAAACATGTATTGTACACATAAACATATATTGTAATATATTAAAAAAGAAATCTATGATGCTCCATGATAATCCACAAATGTGGAAACATTTGGGTGAATTATTGTATGAAATATAGGTCATTATGTACAAGGAGATTAGTCTTAAAGCAGAACTCCAGGGAGATATAAAAGACACAAGAAGACAAAAGAATAAAGTTAAAATCTTTGTATATATGCGTATATATAAATATATATATGAATGTAGCACTGTATTTATTGACCCAAATGTATTATAAATGTATTATATAGAATATAATATAAGCAGTGTATGTAACACAGTTTAACTTTGCATTAGTTACTTGCAATCCTTGTACAGCAAGAAAGAAAACATACTAATACGAGGAAAGAGTAAAGAGATGAGCTTTTACCACCATGTTGTTTCACGTTTTACTGTGCAATATTAGCCTGGTGCAGGTCCATGTTGACCAGAAACCCAAATTGGGTTGAAGGATTCTGGAAATTAGTCTTAGAGTAACTAGTGCCAGAGAAAAGTATAGGTAATGTATGGTCACTCTCTGGATTAAATCTGAACTTTTTTTTTGTAACTATTGTAAGTACCGACATTTGAATTGAGATAAGCCTTTTCCACTCCTCTGTACAGCAACACAAGTGTTTCGTAACTGTGCTGACAAAGAACATGCCCGAGCTGGAGAAGAAAGTGAGCAGAGACATAATTTCAATATAATAATAATTTCAATACTGCTGTACATTTACAATTCAAAGTCTGAATTAGGGTAATCTACGTATACCCAGTTGTAACATTTAAAAAAGACTCCATGCTTCTTGTTGTGCAATGTACTGTCCTGTATTTCAGGCTTATTTGGCTTGAAATGCAAATCATTGATAAAACAATTTAATGTATTTCTATATATTCAGATATTAGCCTGGTGTTTTAAGTATGCAGCTAAAGTTTACTGCTTTTATTACCAGTCACTGATTCTAAGTATTAAAGTCAGATTCTCGGCATAGCAGGCATCCAGAAAAATTATTATTGTAAGACACAGCACTTAGCCCCAGTTTTTTGTTCTATTTTCAAAGAAATAGAGCTTTTATAAACATGCCGTCTAGGTGTATTTATAAGATATAAGAGATAATCAGTCAAATATAACAGTATTTTGTTTTACATACATTATTAAAAAAACATTTTTGATTATTATAAACAGCATAACAAAATAGTAGATCCTAATTGAACAAACATAATAACGAAATAGTAGATCTTAATTGAACAAACATTATAAAACTCATTCCTTTTAAACATGCTATTCCATAACAATAATATGTATGCGATATAATATTTAAGACTATATCTGTTGTATCGATTAATAAGGTTGTGAGGAGTAATGACTTACATTGTCGTGGATGAGGAGTAATATAGAGTAGGTGAATGGTATTAAAGGTACCTTGTCTTAGTAGCTTTGTGTAAATATATGCTGTAAATAGGATAAAATATTAATAACTGATATAGTCATAAGTATAAAATGCATTAATTACTCTAAAAACTGTTAATTCTTGGAATAGAAAATATGAATAGAGGGTTACCTGGTCCCAGAGAGGTATCAGTGGATGGGGAGGGGTGAGGGTAGGGGTGGGTATACCACCCATTTGGTATGGTAGTATGTCGAGAACAATTCCCACAAAAGTGGATTTTAAAATAAATGATGATACATTAATTGTTTGCTAGTAGTTTTGAATGTAAGATGTAGAGATGCTGAGTTAATGCAAAAACTGGAGTATATAGACAATCAAACTAGGTATACTTATGAATATAATACATATTATATTAAGTTGTACTAATTATTGCTTTAGCTGAATATAAGTAATATTGCCAAAAACCCTCTCTGTCTCTCTCCTTCTTGTTTATTATACACATTGATGTTTAAGGGTTGGCAATTATCCTTTTGAAGAGAATTCATACATTGTGAACTCCATCAGTACCAGCTCTCTCTTGCTTTGTGTTACTAATAGGAGTAGATAGAAATGATGTAGTCTAAATGCAGGTCATCTTCACTGCTTCTTGTGGCTGCTGTATAAAAATTGTAAATGCCATTAGCACTCACAGAAGTTCTACTAAGCCTATTAAGGAGGCTTTACCAGTTACAGTATGACCTGTAATTTATGGCAACCAAACTGACTAATGCAAGAAATTCTGAAACCTTGATGTTAGCTTAAGAAGGCTTAAAATAGCAGCACCTAAGATTACATTTTTCCTCATAGAGGGAATAACCCTGACCATGTAAAGCCATCCGTATAATTATTCAGATAGATGAGAATCCAATATGATTTTATTTCCAGAATTATAATAAAGTAATAGTAATAATATTAAAGTTGGGATGTATCATGATGTCACATTTGAAGAAACTACTATAGACGAATAATTGTGGCCCAGGATCAGAAGCAAAAGTATAAAAAAAAGCTTCTGTTTAAGCTTTGAAGCAAGAAGTTCGGCTTTGTCTTTGGAGAGATTTAGATCACAAACGCGATCATTCAGCTCTGCTTGTGTAAAGGTCTCTGGTTCTGAATCTTCATCAGGCAAGTAGTCAGGATCAGATAATTCGGGGTTGTAACTGGCTGCAACTCCAGCGCATTCCTCATCACCTTCTACAGAAGCAAGTCCATCATGTGACGGTACCAGAACTGGCAATGAATCATCACGGGTAACAGGCCTAATTGCAGAATCAAGGCTGGGATATACAATTTTGTTGACGTGGCAAAAATAGCAGTCGATTAGATGGTCTCGCGGTTCTGTCCACACCAGGGGATTGCAAATGGCATTGCTGCTTTACGCTGATTTAGCCAGTCATGCAGTCCATTGGAACCACTGGTATGGATGACATGTGGAGCCCAAGATTTATCCTGGTTACCAAGTGGACAGCCGAAATATAATTTTTATATGTTTGTCTAAGTATCTTGTATAAGTTGAGGTAATTTGGCGACGTTGTGCTTTCGCCGTGAATGAACCACACACGTAACAGGAACTGTCTGGATCATTAAAGGAATTTCTAGGCATGATGACAAATTAAATCAATCACAGTTACTGCCGTCTCTAACCTTAGAAAAAGAAAACTGTTGTTAAATGTTGTAATATGTTAGGGTATTTATACTGAATTTCACACAATATATAAATAGCTGCATCACAAAAACTAGACGTGCTAGAGAAAAACTGAACACAGATTTCACAGAAATCTGCATCAAAAATACTACAAAGGCCACATAAAATTATATCTTATGAAAATGACATGTTGTCTTGTGGTATTATTGTGTACTTGATAAAAAATTGGGCCTATTAGTAAAAGATTCTGTATCTTTCATTAGCTGCCATTATGACATTTTGTGATTTATATACTTGCCATTCTTGCTAAAACATTTGTCTTTACTAATTGAATGCAGATCTGTAAAAAAAAACTAAAAAAGACAACTAAGTATAAAATAACATTAGAACATTTCCACTAAAAAAGGAGTAATTGCGAGGTCAACCATCAAGCAGGCAGAGGTGTCTTGCTGCCAGAGTTATCATGCAGAAAAAAAATGTTCTTTTGCCAATGATGTCATGGAGGCAGATGTGTCTTATTGCCAGGGGTTTCATGCAGACAGAAGGGTCATGATGCCAATGGTATCATGCAGAGAGAAGTGTCTTGTTTCCAGAGGTGTTATGCAGACAGAAGGCCCCTGTTGCAAGAGGTATGAGTTGCAGACAAAAGGGTCCTGCTGCCAGGGGTGTTATTTAAACAGAAGTGTCATGTTCCTAGAAGTGTAAAATATCCAGAAATGTCACACAAGGAGCAAGTGTGCTATAACATAGTAAAGCAAAATTAAATAGAACCCCACACAAAGGAGGATTCTGGCTAAAAAGGAAGGGATAAAAATAGCAACCACTTTTAACTTATTTTAATTGGTTCATTTATCATTTCTTCTAATTTCTGCTCTCTATGACTTCTGTTGATTCATGTTTTTTATTTGTTACTTGTCATATGGGGTTCACAAATCTTCTAAAGTCTGATGCAGGCTGACCATATTTAAAACCGTAGCTCCTGATCTTTCCCAGAAAGCCTGCATGATGAGATATCTATATGTTTTATGCTTGCCTCCTTCTAGTTACCATTACAACTTTCATCTCATTTTTTCTCCATCTAAACTCATATGTTCATTCTGCAGCCATCTGGTATACCTTTGAAATATTCATTTGAAATCTTCTACCTGTCTTGCGTAGGTATTTTCATTTGCCTTTCAAGGTGCTTCACACAGAAAACACTGATACCATTGAGCAGTGGGATAGCAGAAGGAATACTAATGTTGCATGCATCCAATCCCTCAGCAGAGAGCTGTCATATCCTAAAGGAGGCTTTGCATCACACAGTTGCTGGCTCTTCTAATTTCTTTATAAATTACTGTGTCACTTTTGGGGATCTGGCCAAAGACAGGGCAAGACAGGTGGAAGCAATCTGGATTTAATCATCAGGTCACCAAATAATAAAACAGGCTCAGGACTCGTCGCACCATGCCTCTATTGCAAAAGTGTCAGAAGTAAACAATTGAGGAACTTTTCAAGATCAAACATTTAATAAAAGTCTGATGTTTAAGAACTAAAGAAGGTTTCTAAAATTGACAGGTGAAAGTGGAGCACTTATCGTATTTGCTCTTTATTGCTCAGTCATCCTTTTGTTGAACATTGCATTCGGTTTAATGGCTGGAATGAGCATAAATCCTGTTATGAGGGATTAGTCTTAAACTCTCTTAAAACTTGTGATCTTTTGGACCTTCTCTCAGTACCGCTTGTAAAAATATCTAATAGCTCTAAATTTTTTTTACAAGGTCAGTGAGAATGTAGTGGATTTGACAGTAAAGGGTAACTACCCAAAAGTTAAATGTTATGATGTTTTATAAAACGTTTCTTCAAATAGGATTATGTAAAGAAATTCTATAAATTCATGGAAACCCCACTATCTGATTATTCCAAATGGCTGTTTCTTGTAAAACTGCAGATAGTAAATATATTCTTATTTTTAAAGCTAAATATACAAATAAATGTATTTATAGAAGATCTTTTACCTTCTGCAAGATTTTTATTTTTGCCCAATCCAGTCAATTAGTATAACCAGATCAGTGACAGCACTATGCTATTACATATGCGGGCAGCACAGTGGTTTAGAGGTTAGCACTCTTTCCAGCACTAGGTCCCGGGTTTGAATCTCGGCCAGGAGTCCTTGAGATGTATAGGAAGGGACAACAGACCCAAATCTTTCTCTTACATTCACTTACACCTAATAAAATCTATTTCACCTCTTATCCCTCTTACACCTCTTACATTCTCTTACACCTCTTATCACTCTTACCTCTCCTACTCTCTCAGGATACAGAGGATGTAACGTATCATTTTACTTTGTGTGATCATTATACAGCTTATTTTAAATAATTGTTGATTACTTGTTAATTATTTTTCCCTGTTAATAAATATCTTGTTATTTAGGATCTGTGTGAATATTATGCTAATAGAGACTTAGTAAAGATACTGCTCTCAAGAAAGGGAATACCATTTTTCCTTCACTGAGGTAGGGGCGTTGGATTGTGAGCCCCATTTAGGGACAGCTTGTGACATGACTGTGGACTTTGTATAGTGCTGCGTAATATGTTGGCGCTTTATAAATACTGTGTAATAATTTAATATAGCTTGGTCTGGTCACTTATCTGCTCCCAATCCACAAATTGACAATAAAGGATCTCCTGTTGCGATAACTTTGCTCTCTCTTTTTCCATTTAAGCTGTTGAAGCTTATCTTTTTGTTTCAATAAATTTTTAGGAAAAAACAGTGGCACAATTCCAAAACAAAACAATCCAATAAAGTATTCCATCATGTGAAGTGGGGAGAAAGATAGCATGTAATATCAAAAACTTACAATAAGATCAGAGTTTAATACAAAACTGTCAAGGTGGACTTTGTAACGAGCATTTGCTGCAGAATGGGCTGTTGAATCATAAATGACCACAGTGGAGAGTAAGCCCCCCTTAATTGGGGGGGGGAGTTAGCCATCCCAGCGGCTTACTCCCATCTTCAGTGTGTATAGGGAGCCAGTCGCAGTTGGACCCCCAAGTGTCTCCTGGGATATCAGCGAGAATGTTACTCAACCAGAATAGTGAAAGTAGAAAAGAAAGAGAGGAAAGAGAAAAGGAAAAGAAAACGAGAAAGAGGCACTTGTGGGAGGTGGATGGTGGTAGAGGATGTGGGGAGGGAAGGTTGGACGGGCCAACACAGAGCACAGTAATAATATGTACAGTTAATTAGTTATGTCTCCAACAATAAAGCCTTAGAGTGTTAAACTCGTGCGATGCCAGCCTATTGCCATATAATAATCAATCCAAGGTGACCCAGCTTATAAAAACGGGACATGGACTCCGTAAGTATTGCCCTCCTTTTTTCATTGACCAGGAACCATGACATTTTTTGCTTGACTTGTGCAATAGTGGGGGTGGCAGACCACCAAGCTCTCTGACCAGTTTAGCTGTTGTGAATAGATGTGTGATTAAACCAAATTGAGTCATAGTGCAAACCTCAGGTTTATATTTGAGCAGGGCTCTACAGGGCGTTTAGGGAGGGACCATCCTGTGACCGTATATGCTATTTGGTACACTTGGGTGCAGTATCTTCACAATTTGGGGCATCCCCACCAGATTTGATGTAGGGTGCCTGGGGAGTCACAGCCTCCGAAACACGTGGCTCTGATCAGGTTTTATTTTGGCTAATCCTACCGGGACCATGTACCAGCGGATCTTATAGTTTTCTTCAACAGCCGAACTAATAATGCTACAATGAGTAGTGGTGTCCCACATCAGTTCCCATTCCTCCTGCCCTAAGGAATACAGCCAAGCCCCCCTCCCAGCGGGTCACATAAGGTAGAGGCCCTGAGGTATGCCTGCCGAGACCACACCTTTACCAAGGAGGTTACAAGCACAAATTCATTCAAAGGGAGAGGGAGCATACCCAGAAGGCATTTGTCCCAGTCTAGTGCGTATATAGTGGGAGATTTGCATCAGTCTAAACGATTCAGAGGCCGGGATCCGGAATTTTTGGCGTAATGTGTTAGTGGGGGGGTATTTGGTGGCCAAGCTACCTAAACATCTAGTCCCAAATCTGAATTTGAGTGTCTCAGTAGTGGGTTGGTAATATAGGGTGCACCCTGGGAGAAATCCACAATAGATTCTCCACTAAGACCAGATTTACCAGGCCTGCCTCAATAGTAACCCAATGAGGAGGATCCATGGAAACATGGTAAGCAGTGGGGGGTGCAAGTTGAGCTACAGTATAGTAAGATGGGAGGTCTGGCACAGCTAAGCCCCCCCTGCTGCCCTGGTCGATGTATGGTCTGACAAGAGATGCAAGGCCTACGTGAGTTCCAAATAAAGGAGAACATTCACTTTTGCAGAACTTTAAGAGTAGTGGCAGGGACTTTTATGGGCAGTACCCTCATGTAGGGCATCTGTTGGTGTTTAAAAAAAACTAGCAGTTAGAAATGGTACTAAGCATAAGGTTCAAAACATGAGGCATTAGAACAAAGTATCTGTCCGCCAACTAACTGCCCGATGAGGGCAAACTCACTCGCGAACGTCCAATGCTTGGCGGAGGAGCAAAAAGACCCGAGCAGGATTGAACTTTAACCGTATATTGAACCCAAACGAATAGGACCCTGGCGGGGTCAAAAATAGGAAAAAATGTGTAGGAAAGATCTCCTAAATTGGCTTGACCTAGTAAGCTTCAGGTCAACCTGTCCTGTTGGCTTGACTATCCTGTTGCATTAGAAGGAGTCCCTGCCTGGCGATCTCGACAAATACGTTTCTGTAGTTGCCGCCTTGGTGTCCGTGGAGGAGAATTCGTCTTTTCAGGAGCATTCGTCATAGATGGTAAAGTGAGGCCCAGGGACTGGAAACGATCATGAGCTTCTGACACAGTGGTGATCTCTGAACCTCTGTTCTTGAAGAATACATAGGTATGTTTTAAGCTCTGCAACGCTGGATGGTAGCAGGAGCCAAGTCAGCAAAGATTTGGTAATTATGTCCGTAAAACGACAGGGGCTCTTTGGTGCGGGCCCCTTGCAGCAGTTTGTCTTTTGATGGTAATAATGGAACTTCACTACAATGTCCCTTGGAGGAGCTTCTGGTCTAGGTTTTGCCAGTTATGAGTGAATGCGCTCAAATTCTAGCCTTTCAAATGGTATTTCTGGGCACAGCTCCTGAAACCAAACTGTGACTGTAGAAGTCAGATCCACAATTGACTCAGGGACCCGCAGATTTGAGCAGCGAGATCTATTCTCTGGATCTTCTAATTTGTAATGTAGTACCTGTATCTCTTGCTTCAGGTGGTCCAGATCTTCCTCATGTCCTTCAAGCACTGTAGTACAACAATACCTGGAACTTTTCCAACATGCCCTAATGTTCAACAGTAGGTTGTGGTGTAGACAGTGAAGGAGAACTGTCCATAATAATGTCAGTTACTCACTCACATCATCCATGGCTGCAGCCGCATGGTCTGTGGAGGGACTAACCGGAGCCATTTTGCCTGCTGCTCGGGAAAAGGTTGCATTAGCAGTCAGCCTGGATTGCTACCGGTTGGGTCCATGAAGTCATCGATTTTGGCACCGCTATGTGCCCTGGTCATTAGGGAAGCAGGAGAGAGCAGAAAAGCCGCGATCCGCCAACAGGTAAGCTGATGTTTGCCTAAGGTTTCCTCACACGGAATGGAGCCGGCTCACAGGATCACCATCCACCAACCCCGCGCATGTGTACCCCCGAAGCTTATCTTTTAGAAAATCTAAAATTCACCTAGAACCTGCACCCTTCTCTAACCCACTTTGCAGAATATAAATATTTTTACATTGTGAAGATATAATCACCTAAATCCACCAATCACATCCTTTGACAGCATGGTTACCTCTCAGGAATCCACCGATATACCACTGCAATGGAGCCCTTGTTCAGGTGACCTCAGTCATCCATGCTTACTAACGTCATCAATGTGGCTCTTCTGGTTTATTCAGCATAAGGACTGATAGGATGTGTATACATCATGTGGACACACAGAAGAAAGATGACCTTGTCAAACACAAATATGGAAGATAAGGCCCTTATTACATTAGTGGTTTGTGGAGAAGGCCGCCAGTTGAGGGTAACAAGAGAAGGGCTTCCCCTTTACATTGGTTGCTAGAGAGAGAAAAGCCTCTTCCATTGTTGGTTAGGAAAGATGCCTCTGTAGATTAAGAAAAGGGCCCTCTGACAATGGTTTTCATTCAGGAAAAGGACAATTAATTTTAAAAAAGAAGGGCTCCCTCTTTACAATGGTGGTTGAGGAAAGTCCACCTTACATGGGACAAAAAACTCTTTATCTTGGTGGTCAGTAGAAAAAGGTCCCCTATTGATTTGTAGCAGGAATGACGCCTTCTTAAATGGGTGGTCAGTGGGATAGGAGCTTTTTTAATTATTTATGATTAGTAGCAATATGGATGTCATCTCACATAGATGGCCAATGGATAATGGTGCTATTATATTAGTTGTTAAGGGCAAGAAAAATGCCTTTACACTTGTACTGATTAGAAGGAAAATTCTCCTTTATGCCGAGTGTCGGTGGGAAGAATGATCCCTTACAGACATTTAAAGGGGTAGTTTGTGTCAGAAAATACTTACATGCTAGATCATAGGTAATGTTCCATTGGTCCTCTGCTGCTTTCAAAGTGGGGTGCTAAAGGGCCCAAACTAATACAAGCACTGTTGGGTGGGCGGCGATCAATAAGCCAGAACACTTTGCTTTAAAACATTACATGACTTTGATGCTTGCACCCAAAGATAACTGTTTCACTCTTGATTTACCACTATACTGCAATGTCAGATGACTTGCTAGATATTATAATTACACAATTATGTAGGGATTTTAATATTATTATAATTATACTACACAATTTTTTTCTTGATCTTACGGACCAGATACGCAATTCCAGATAATAAGGAACTTTGAGTATCTTATGAGAGGGCATAAACAAAATTGAGAAATGTACTTTTGACTTTGAATAAAACAGTAGTGTACACCTGCACTTGGAACATTTGCAAGCAACTCCTGTCTCTCAAAAATGACATTGTAGGTGACTGTGTAAAAAGAGTAGCTTTAAAAGCCTCTCCTGCCAGAACACAGATGTCTGTTTAACAAACATAGTTCAGACACAATATACAGAAAACATGTATTAAAAATACATTGGGGTAATTTACTTAAGAAGTTTCCGTCATTTACCTAGAATTCACACTGTTTAGGGATAATTAACTTTACATAGTGAATGAGGTGAATATCTGGTGACTGCAGTCATCCAATCATGCAAGCAAGCAAAAATCATGTTTTCTTTAAGAAAATCTTTGCTTATGCCCATATTTTACCTTTGAAAATGAAATTTGTGCATGTTTAACTGTAGAAACAATGTTTCCACTATAATATTTTTCTGTTAGATTATGGATAAAACATATCTGTCTTGCAATGGTTTAATTTTCATAATTATCTGTTTACAAACAAAATTCTAACTGTATTTCAAGTTAGGCTTTCTCTCGAGAAGCACACCTATCTCTAAAATAATAATAATAAGTTGATATAACACATAAGACATTAGGCTACATTACATGCAATTACCTTAATGTAGCACGCGCACTTTGAAAGTCTTGCTCTCACACTGTTTTCTAATGTCTTTTGAATGGTTATATTTGCATTGGGAAATAATATGCACAGTTGTAAATGCTCTAAGAATAAAATAATTAACAAAGTAATTTCTAGGTCCCTGCACAGCTCCTATTCCTCGTTTTCAAGGCCTATAATTCTGCGGGTCTAGTCTTTCTGTTATTTGAATTCTACCTCTCCCATTAAGAAAAGGCAGAATCATTCAGATGCACACTGGTGAACTCATTCGGAGGTACACAGGGTTGTGTAGGCAGGGTCAGTGTAATCGATATGAGACTGCAGGCCCATAATGAGGCATCTCGTAGCTAGTTATTCCATGCAGTATTACCCTTGTTGCAGGTCTCCTCTTGCCAATTTAGCAACACAATTGCTTCCTAATCCTAGACTAGTCTGCTGTGGAAAAGATGTCCCTGAAGCTTAGGTATTTACATTTCTGTGGGTCGGATACGATGACAGATTCTGCAATTTTCTTACTGTGAAACAAGAAATCTGACTACAAGAGAGGTTTTCTGTGACCTTGGGCATGTCACCTCATCTCCCTGCTCTACAGGTGGCAAATTAAATTCTAAAATCTCAGCAGCGGTGATTTATGCTGCCTGTGGGATTCTATTTTACACAAACCTATGCACATTAACAACACTATTTACAAAATCGCATTAGGAAAAGGTGCTGTGTTTTTATACAATCACAGGAACAGTAGTCAAGACCCACACAATCTGCGCAGAAGCACATTTTTCAAGTCACATCATGCTAGCCAGCCGCAGGATACCTATGTTACCATAGCACCAAAAGTAAAAGGGCTTCACTAATATCTTATACACTTTTCTTTGCAGATGACATTTTTCTTTGCTTTCTTCAGAAATATATTGTGATATGCTGCCTATTAAACAATGTATGTCCTGGGATCTACATTTCAACTGTAATATGTGTCTCCTATAATTCTTATAGGTATGTTAGACATACTGTTTGAAATAATGACCACATGTTTTGAGGTTTTACTTGAATTTTCCTCTACACCCAGAAATATATTGCACATGTGAAACTTGTCATAGGGTATCAGAGTTCACCATTTTTATCCTGATTCTTATTTCATGAATTTGAAGTGGTACAAATGTAAGGGTGTACAAATTAGCATTTTTAGTCATTTAGAATATGAGAATAAATACTCAGTGTCAGTTTTCGGTATTCTTGGTTAATGCATATCACCCTATCCTTTAGGCACTGTTTAAATAAAGGTCTACAAAAAATAATCCATTTTTACAAAGTGTACCTACTGTTTTTAATGTTTATTATTATTATAATCTTGTATTTATAAAGTGTCGCAATATTACACAGCACCGATATAATATGCAGTGCCTTACAAAGTCCATAGTCATATCACTAGCTGGCCCTCATAGGAGCTAACAATCTAATGTCACTAGACATGTCATTAACACAGTCTAAGGGCAATTTTTGAGAGAAGCAAATTTATCTAACTGCATGTTTTTGGAATGTGGGAGGAAGCCGGAGAACCCAGAGAAACCCCACAGAAACACGTGGGGAACATGCAATTTCACCAAACTGACTAAACACACCACTCATTACTGCTTTTGCTGATTCCAGTACTGTAAACAGGTCGAACCATTTGGCATCCAGTACTGGTTTAGTACCGTCAATGTATTTCTAGCTTGATTAGACATATTACCCCAGAAAACCCTAACTAAGGTCATTTTATTAGGCTTAAGTGTTTAGTTATAAAAATGTTCCACACATCAATTATTGCTTAGGCTATTTCCATCAACAGAAAACTATAAAAATAATTGAAAAATGTAGTGCAAATTCAAAATATGTTTACAAGTGGCATAAATTAAAGTACAACTTATTTATTAAACTTAATTATGCCGGTTACAAACAAACAGAACAGTTTTGTTCTGATCTTAGATAACAAACAGCTAGGGTATTTTCTTACAGAACAGGGATATTTATTATAAGTAAAAAACACATACACATGTACAAATTACATATCAAGTAGATTTTGTCTCCTTGTTTAGTGATCGTGCTACTAGTTATAACGTAAATAACCTTGCTTCTATCCTGTAGGTGATTGAATAAAAACATAATAAACAGTAGATAATACCAAATCAAGATTACTATATTCCAAACAATGTCCTAAACAATAATATTATATAATTACTTTAAGAATCAATATATTCAAATTTATTTGTCCTCAATATTCTTCAGTATTCAATATTCTAAAGTAACACTCTGTGGAAATAGCAAATAATAAAGGGAGATAAATATAACGGAATGGTCTAACTGGTCTAGACCAGTGTTTCTTTATCAGGGTTTGGTGGAACTCTTGGGTTCCTCCAGAGGTTGCTCGGGTTTGTTGAGCTATAAGCAACTTGTGCCTCCAGGTTTAGTTTAAGTTACACAAATTTGTTTTGTGTATCTGTAAGAATGTCATTCCTCCCACTGGCCAATAATGAGACATTCTTCTTACTGTCCACCATGCTAATTTACTGTGAGCTATTGATATGATAATTATAGCAAGGGTTCACTAAAAGACATGAAATATTTTTATTATACTTTTTTAATATTTTTTTAATGGTAAAAAGGTTGAGAACCATTGGTATAGAGGAAGGTTCTTCTCTCCACTGATGAAGACTACAACATCACAAAATGTATACATTTATTTGTTATAAGATAGAAAGTGATTATAAATCTCCAGTGGGAGCAATAATAAAGTGATATCATGAGCTCCTGTGTGGAAAGTCAGAGACCAGTTTTCATGGACACCACTTGTGATAAAATGACAAAAAAAAGGCTAAAAGGTTGGGAAATTCTTTGTTATATGTTTATATGTACCTGTATATGGTTATCATTTAAAATACCACTGAAAAAAACTTTTAACTTGCCTTTCAACCTGTTTCGTCAATATTGTCTTCTCAAATATTTGATATTCTCAAATATAGTAGTAGGTTGAGGGTATTCTTTCAGGCTGGTTGGTCTGTAGTATGTAAATTAAACTCACTTCCTAATAATCTGTTGTTTATATCTTCTGCAAGACTTTCAGGATATGACATGCTGGGAGGAGGTTTACTTTCTCATGGCAAGGTTGTATAATCCCCGTTAAACTGTATTCACGATGTGGCATTGTATTAAAAACTCCAAATTTCCTTCAATATGGATTGAAATAAAAAGAAGAGCCAAACTAATATTTGGACATGTTTAGGAAATACTGTTTGTTCCGCCTAAAGAGCTGCATGACCTTTAGCACCCTATTGTACCAAATAGTTCATTTGTTCCAAATAAAATGCCAATAAATATTACACTGGCAATTACCTGGAATAATTTGTTTATTCAGATCACACACCGCATTTTACTACATTCAAACCAAACACAATTATACCATAAACCCGGAATAACAGAAAGTGGCCTAATCAGAAAGGGAGGCTATAATCCGGTTCGGTGAAATCAGCCATGTCCGTGTAGCTCAGATGAAATAGAGTGGAAGAACATTAATACTATGATGAACACACAAAGCCCTTTGAAATAAATCAGTCCTTAAAAAATGAAAGCAGCAGAAATTAACTTTATAAAAGGTATGAATTATTGCTTCCTGAATGCTGAGCAATTCTTGTCAGGGTCATCCAGCAACAAAGAAGTTAACCTAATGTCATGGTGCCGCTTCCACCGTTTGCTTTTAAAACATACCCTGTCAAATAAGATTCCTAAAGCCACATTACTGATGATAAGTTACGCTGGAATTACTAGCATGACCTTGAGCATGCAATAATTCTCTTACACGCTATTGGTGGCTTTGGTTTAACTCTTTTTTTTGTTTTTAATAATTTGTTTGCTTTTGCTCTCGGTTCTCTCTTACCAAAAGAGCACTTGGCCATGCTCAACATATTAAAATGAGGGTCAGTGCAATTCAATTCGTTGTAAATTAAATGTTGTGTATTAGAAAATCAGAAAACACGATTATAATTAATCTCTTGCACTGAACTGGAAACATTGTTGCCAAGAAATATAAGCTAAAATGTCAATAGGTATGGGTAGAAAAACAGCTATTCCAAAACACACACGTAGCTGGCTCGGAATCAGCCCCAGAAATGTATCACAGCGCATAATAAGCATGCCATTCGTCTTGATTATTTCAATCTTCCTATTTAAAGCTTCATCATGGTGGCAGCTGGTTTAAACAGAACTGCTCATTTAACAAGTCATTGCAGAAGCCAGACTAGTTAAATAAGTGCCCTTCCACATTAAATGTAGCATTTCTCTTGCAGTTTTTCCTGGATCACAGGGTTGGCGGACAATCTGTAGAAATATGCTAGTGAGGTAACGAGCCTGAAAGCTTGAAAATGGAAAAATCTTTTTGCTTTCCAGATAAAAAAAGAAGTGTATCGGAAAGATAGCTAAAATGGTAAGCTAGCAAATTTACATAACAATGATAAAAACTGTTCTGTAAAAAGAAATACTGGTATCTGAAAACAATAATGGAGATCTTTACTGGTTTGACTCTTGAAAATAAAAACTATACATTAGCACGACAACCAATCCTGCACTAACAACACTAAAAAAAGCACAAAAAACAAACATAGATTTAAATGATGTATGTGGAGCACAACAAAAGGCAAATTAAAAATTAGGCTCCTACAGATTGTTTTACCTTATTTTTTTTCTTATTTACAGAATATAAAGATTTATGTACAACTATTGGTATAGTCTTTTTAATAACGTCAGGGCATTGATTAATAATACTAGTTTGATTAAATATTTAGATAATAGGAGCATAGATTACTTAAAAACTGTTCTAAATTTTACACAGCAAACTAGAAGTCCCATCTAACCAGCCAATCAGAAGCTCTGTTTGAGCACCATTTCTTGGCACCTTCTGATAGCGCTTCCTGAGTCCACAGCTATATCTAAAACTGATATTTCATTTCAGACCATGCCTTCTGCAGGGGTTAAGTAAGTATACAAACAATGTGAGCATGTTGGGTCAATGGCAAGGTTAAAGTTCACATTAATACATTTGAAGCAACAATTTGCAGGTGCCCCTTCTCTGATATATTGTATATTATACAGCTGTTAAAAAATGTTGTTATATCTGCCACATATTGATAAAGATTTAAACAGCCTTAGGAGGGAGAAACGTAAAAAAAACGGTAATAATATTTAACCTAAATTCTGATGACTTATTTTATAATGTACACAGAGAAACAGCAGAGGTACAAAATAATGTTATTCAACCTTAAACTGCACTCCAGCCAATGGACCTAAAATTAGGTATATACTGAAATCTGAAATATTCAATTTTGTAATTATATTAAAATTTTGAAGAGGATGAAAAAAAGGATTCAGGGAAGGCAAATTATTAGCAGATTAAACATGACCAGGATAGAGAAAATGACTTCAGGACCTCTTTACTCCACCTCTGCCCTATGACCTGCTCACTCGTTCCCCAATAAATACAACACATATCCGCTTTGGAGAAAAACTGTCCATAGCAGCCTTTTATTAACAATAACATTTTAACCATATTTTACCAGATACAATCATTCTGAGTTGAGGGTCCATGAAAGGTACTACCCCGAAAATTTCCCCTGGATACATACATTTCTATCATCAAGGCCCCCAGCCATAACTGCATCTACATGGGGACAATTACCCTGTATCCATTATTCACTGCAGCCTTCAATGACAACCTTCTGTCAAGTGGGGGCTCTCCTTACCTGGGGAAAATCGATACCTCCGATGGGTTCCCCCCTTTCCTAAAATCAACCTCCCTTCATTGACCTCCAACCCGCCATGCGCTGCCATGACAAATAACCCACCCCTAAACCCTTTTTCTTTCTTTTTTTATCATCAGGGAGGGTGGAAAAGCTTGCTCTATCCCCCTACTTTGACTGACTCCCGCACTGACTCACCTCCCACATCACCCCACTTACTCCCCTCCCTTCCAATACAAATCCTCCTATTGTTTTGGTTCCACTGCAGGTTTATACATCCCAGTACATACTTTCACCAACAATAAATCATTAATTCTAAAGGGACAGCCAAAACAATGTTGACAACTCTTTTATGTGAGATAGAAATTACATTCTATTTTGGGGAGGAGATTAACACCCATTTTTTAAGCCTCTTCCCTTTTGTCAATATCACCACAGCAATAAAAACTGAATGACAGCACAGAGCCTCCTAGGATACCCATGTCATGCATGCCAGGAGGCTCCTGGCTGCTCCTTTTGCGCATGCCTGATTTCAGAGGAGCTTTTTCTTCAATTGGAAAAAAACCTAAGCGCAGTGAGCTCTGCACTCTTTTTTTCCCCATTTACAGTGGCTACTTTTAACCTTGCCACTCTAAGTTGCAGCCTTTGTTGGTTATGTAGAAATCCAACCATGCCGGGACACTCTTTTTGCTGCCTTTTACAAAATGAAAAAGCTACAAAAAAGCTATAATATTCAGATTCAAACCAGTCTCGGAATTTGCATAAGGATGTTAAAAGGCACCCTATGTCCTTAAAGGCCCCCTGTAGGGTCCTTTGTTGCATTGTGTATGTACGACTTGCATGGAATAACAAAGAATTCAAATTAAGTTGAGTTTAGCACTGTTGTTGTGTGTCAAGGTTAGAGGCAGTAGCTCACTGCTGATTGGTTTTACTTATTGGCTTGAATTTTATTGCCCATCCTCATTCACAGAACAGCGGTATCAAAAACACGTAAAAAAGGATCTGACCTATTAGGATTTAAAAGAGTAAAAATGGGGCAATTAGGTTGTTTGATTTTTTTTTTTTTTAGTGCCATTCACTCTTTAAGGCTCACCAACAAACCTGTGGTGCCCTGCATTGCAAAAATGTTGCTTACATCTTTTTGGTGCATTTTAGTGTGTAAGGAAACCACAAAAAATAAGTGTGTTTCCCTAATGTGACACGTGTTAACGTTCAGATTTACACCCACCCTAATTATAGCCCTAACATAATTTACTCTACATATGCATTTAGCCTAGAGTAAATTTCTTGGCCACAATCAAAAGAAAACAAACATAACAAAACCTGCTTTATATGTAACAATAAATTATTCTTCCATGTGATTACTGGATAGAAGTGGTATGCCAAGAAAGACCCCCACCTCCCGTCACAGACACACACCTTTACCTTAAATGTCCTCAGTTCTAATAGGCTTGTGAAACTTTTTCATATTAATTTGAGAGTAATAATAAGGAACCAGACTGTGTTTGCTTTTAACATAAAGAATAATTTGATGGGCAACACAGTATCCTTCTGCTCTCCTTCCTGTGCTGTACAGGCTGACAAAATGCTAACATGTCACAAAATAGTTGGTGTTCCAGGATCACAGATGGCTATTTAGTACTGTAGCGAGAATGGTGCTAAAACAGCTCCGACTTGATCAGTTATGACAATTTACTTTACTTTAATTTTTTTATATTTTGTAAGAGTGTCACTTTTACTGTACAGCCATGATTTATGAAATGGCACAGATGGTGGCATTACAGCTCTGCACAGTGAGGGCTTATTTCCTTTAAGCCTGACATCCATTCATGTCATGTTGTGTTTATTGCTACCATGAAGTTGTGTGCGTGTGCATTCTGAAAAAATAGAAGACCATTTATTCTGTGTAACTGAAACAAATCATTGATGATCTGCATTGCATAACTCCCAACTTTTGGAGATAGGAAAGGATGGCACTTTTCAGTTCAAACTATAAAGCCAAATGACACACCCCTTGGATAAACAAGTGTTTTTTTCACAACATGTTCACTTTTAACTTTCAGAATAACCAATGGAATTATTTAGAGGCTGGATGACACATTTAGTGCAAAATATCAATGTATATGGTATTTTTGCAGTGTTTGTTAGATAATACATTTTTATACCCAACTAAGACAAATGAGGTATAGATAGACTTGGATCTTGAAGAGGGATAGTCCATCTAAATGATGGGTCTGCATTTTTAAATGCTTAACAAAGAGAATCCAATGTATTTTCCAAAGTCAAGTAGAAAGGTTTTACGTAGCAACAGAATAAAATAAACACACTCCAATGCAACTGCATAATAAAAAAAAAAAATACGGAGTTCAATTAAATATACATGGATAGTATATATATAGGTCATATAAAACACAAAGTACAAGTAAGTTATATATGTAAGTTCATATAAAACAAATATGAAGTTCACCTTTTATCAAATATAGTTTCAATGAAGTCAAATGTTCTTATGGTTGGTAAGGCTGTTCCATGGTCTTCTACATTGTTTTCAAATTGGAACCAAAAAAATTAAAAGCCCTTTCTCTGACCTTGTACAAGAGTCTCTCATCTGCCACAGGTTTTTACAATCTTAGGAGCAATGGATCATTCAATGCACATTGCTTTACTGTATAGGAATAGCACCGCTCTAATGGCATTGAACATTACTATAATATGAAAGGAAAGAATTCTGCTAATAGCATACTGCACTGCCTTGATAAAAGAGAAAGCACAGAGCATGGGCTGATGTTGTAATGTGTAAAGGAACGTATATTTTAACTGCAAAGAATAGAATTGTATGATACATAAAGTTATATTGCAATAAAATTAACAGATGCAAACAATGATTAACAGATTCTCCAACTGCACCAAGCAGAAACAGAAATATTGCAGTGGCCAGCTACATTTTGTGGTGTTATGGGTTAGAAAATTTTCTAGGACAGGCTGATTGACGGAACGATGTGTATTACAGCAAAACAAGGAACCTGGGTTCATTTTAATATTAGATATGGTTTAGAAGGAAAGCTATTAAGATTTGAATTCAGTTTAATTTACATTTTTTCATTGATAAAAATTATACAAGCATATATATTGGTATATATATATATATATATATATATATATATATATATACTCGTTTATATGTGTTTGCAAATTTTAGCCTAAGTACAACTTAGAGCATCTAAACATCCGATATACAGACGACTCCTAGATCCGAACGGGGCTTCCCTGTTTGATGGTGTGCAGGACAGACATAATATGTTAAGACAAACATCTCCCCTAATTGCATTTATTAAAATAATGTACCTGTTCCGACTTACATACTAATTCAACTTAAGAACAAACCTACAGTCCCTATCTCGTATGTAACCCAGGAACTACTTGTAGCAAATCCAGTTACTATGTAATGAATTGGCCTCATGAAGTAAATCCTTTATCTAACTAAACCAAATTATTCAACATATACCCCCCCCCCCCCCCCCCCCCCCCCCCCCCCCCACATTTCAAACACTTTCTCAAAGCTGCAACCCCCCCCCCCCCCCCCCCCTCCCAAACACTGCAGCACTGGGAGGTCTCAGCATAAAAAAAAAAAATTAAAAAAAATTAAAAAAAACAACAGTGCTGTCAAACCAAAAAGCAGTGGGAAGGACCAGGGTTGGTCAGATGTTGACTGACATAATAAAAGTCTGTCAATCATCGGCACCCCCTGCAACCTTTTTTAGTGCAACTGTAGTGCAAGCAGCAAACATTGGTACGTCTTTTATGAATTCAGGAGCAGTGCATCATCATTACAGGGAGCTGCATTGGATGGACTTCACAGGCAGAATCGACAGGTATTTGTTGGACATTTGCAAAGGGACTAAGAGAATAAAAGTGCACATAGACTTATAATTAAAAGCTCCAGCACATTTTGTATCCCATGGGAGGTCATAGTGCTACTTTAATTTACTGTGCAGTATTAAGAACAGACTTCTAAAGCTAGACTTGCATAGGTACAGCAGAATACATTAACAAGTAGCCTACATCTTAACATGCCAACAAGGAGAATACAAACAATTAGTAAATAATATATTTAGTTCACATAAATAAGAAACATATGTATAAAATACCTAATTAAATGCATGAAGCCATTTAACATTTTTTTTCTTATGTGGCAACAAAATAATTCATATGGTAAATTAGAAAACCATGTTTTGTAAGATGAATTTCTGTTACCAAATTTTCCTACACTTAAATATGTATTCTCTATTTGGCTGGCAAGGCAAAATGTATAGTATGCACAATGACAAATTTATATAAGTTTTTCAAGTAGGTGGTAGTGTTATTTTGATTGCATTATTTTTACTAGTGGAACTATGTGGTTATTATGTTATTTCCTGTGTACTTTCCTCTGTTCTGCTTTCCAATAAAACAAAAAAGGCTCAGCCATGTGTCCAGTTTCCAACATAATGTCAAAAATAAAGATGCTGCAGGCTATTTGTATTGCAGTTGTATGTGAAGCCCTTTGTACACAGTACTGGTGGATCTCAGTAGAGTTCTTTACAGCTTTTCTGCTATTTATATCCATGCCAGGAAAAAAACATAGGACAAGGCACATATGTGAATAAATCACACCCTCTCTCATGCTGATGCCAACTGAAGTGTCTATACAATTAAACAGACATACAATGTCAAGGCCTAGGTATTTTCACCATAACCGAGGATAATGCAGCAAATGGTCTGAAATGATACTTGATGAGAAGATTAGAGGAATAACAAAGCAAGGATACAGGCATGTCAAGAGGGCGTTATACAATAGAAGTCACAAGTGAAAAGAAGACATGGTTTGAAGATCTAAAATAAATAAGCAGCCAGCACATAGAAAAGAGTAAAAACAGCACCTAGCAACCTTTTATTAGTATGAACATATACAACAATCATTTTGTGTGTGTGTTTTAATGAACCTGTTTTACAGAATACTATTGCGATAATATGAGAATATTAGTGGTAACTGGGATCATCATTGCTAATCATATTTAGAGTAAACTTTCACCGTATACATAAATTTATTCAAGCCAATCTCAGGTCAGAACACACATCCTTGCAAGCTTTATCTATACCCAAAAGCCAAATCTCTAGGGGTAAAAAAAAGAAAAAAAAAACACCAGATGACATTGGATTGTTCAGATAATTTACCTTTTTATAAACATAACACTGTGCCCTATACTTTCCCTTCCTGCCACTTGGTTTTCTGATATGACCTTGAACAAATTAGGATCGCATTTTGCCTTAATACGTTGCATCAAACATAACATAACTAGAACCAATACTTATTTTTATTAAACAGGAAAAATTTGGAGTGCGCATGCGCCGCCGTTGATGCAGGACGTGCAGTGAACGGCTCGGCACCCCCCGGTTTTTCCAGCGGCTCCCAGGGCAGTGAAACTCGGCAGCCACACTGCCTGTGAGCAGCTACCGATTCCGGAACGCACCCCCTTCTCTCAGGCCATGGTTGGCAAATCGGGGAGGAAGTATGGCTCCCGCAGCCCACGATCTCAGTCCCAGCGGCCTGGACCTAAGATGGTGGCTCTCGGGGATATACACGCGGCTGAGGCCTCAGTCTCCATGGATGGAGAGCAGGACTTGCGGGCAAGTAATGAGAGGGGATCAATGGAGAGGGGGTGGGAAGGGAGTTCTCCCCACTCCTCTCAGGATAGCATCCATGAGTCTCAGGACTCTTGCAGCAGC
>NC_092860.1:101574620-101592538 GCF_032062135.1 Pyxicephalus adspersus
TGTCAGGGACACAGGGCCCGCGATCCTTACAGGGAGAGGCTCTACCTTTTCCACGTGAAAGTGATCCCACTCCCACTCACGCACCCAGCATGAGGGGTCTAACTCAGGATTCTGTAACCCCCTCATCTCCTTCTGACCTCCCTTTAGCTGAACGCAGCTTATACCTCAATCTGGCTCAATTACTGCAATCTGAACTGTCCAAAGTTACGATGACTATTACTTCTGAAGTACGCCAGGACTTGCAGTCCTTGGGTAACAGAATTGACATATTTGAGAAAAAAATGGATGAAACAGTGTCGCAGGTTTCCCAGAATTCCAGAGAGATCTCAGTACTCAACAATAGGATTGAAGACATCCAGCTTAAGCTGGATGACCTAGAAAATAGGTCCCGCAGAAATAACTTTAGGATTAGGGGCCTCCCTGAATCGGTGAAAGATGTCACAGAAGCTGTGCAGCGTTTCTTACAAAAGATGTTACCTGATGTTCCTGAGTCACAATTTGAAATTGATAGAGCGCACAGGGCCTTGGTGGCCCCTAAACAAGACGGTCCTCCCAGAGACGTTATTGTTAAGCCACATTATTTCTCTACGAAAGAAGCTTTGCTGAAAATAACAAGGGGAATGGAACACATTGAGATGGAAGGGTATCCCATTCAAATATTCTCTGATATTACACCATTTACCATTCAACGCCGGCGGGCGCTTAAACCCCTTCTACAAGTGCTGATGGACCATAAAATTAAATATAGATGGGCTTTCCCTCTTAGATTAATTTTTCAACTCCAGGGGAAGAGTTTTTCTTTTTCCTCTTTTGATGAGGGTGAACGAATCCTTAAAGACTTGGAACTAATTCGGAAGGCGGACGCTCCTTATATGCAAGATAAAGCAGTCGCTGCCTCGCTATACCCATTATGGAACAAAGTGAAGGCTTCCGGGAAGCAATCTCAGAAGACATCCTGAAGTGCTCTGCGGGACGTTGCACTGAGATAGTGAGCTTGGTTTGTTGTTGCATATCTGCTTTGGACACTTTGCAGCGTATTTCACTTAATGCTTATGTATTATATGCAGACATAAGTGTGGTTGTTTTGCAATGGTAGTCATTAGGATATAGTTCTAATATCGACAACAAGGTGCCTTCACTGTATTGCTTTACTTCTGATTAACACTGTTAAAGATGTTTTTTTTTTTTTTTTTCTTGGAATGTTTGCTTAGTGGCTGCCGAGCCGGTATTTAGCATGTGAACCCCGGAGTTGGATTGTTAACTGTTTAGATAACTTAAGATGTACGGGAGCATGTGTCTCATTAGATTCACTTTGGGGGGTCGTGGGTTCTGGGGGGGTTGTACATGCCGTCACCTTACGGGGATTCTGATTCGGGTCTTATTTAATTGTTTGGCCCCGGTTGGACTCTCCCTGACGAACTGGAGTTCTCTAGAGTTCCTGAATGTGCGGGGGGGGGGTCCTCCCCCGGGCCCTGGGTTCCTTTGGCTCCCGGGGCTCGGGGGGGAGCCTGGTCCTCCCTGGTTCACGTAAAAACTTGTTGAAGCGTTGTTTATTGAATGCTAATTGCCTATTTTTGGTTCGACATGTGTCTGTTATATGTTCTCCTGTGATGTGCTTGCTTACCCATTGTCTCTTTACTCCCCCCCTACCCTCAGAGGAAGTGCTAACAAGTTGCTGTGTGTAGTACCTGTTCATGAAGCCTGAGCCTCCTAAAGGGCCTTTATTTCCTGCTGGACTAACACTACTTTCCCACAATGTTCAGGGCCTTAATTCCCCGATTAAACGATCTAAGGCTTTTCACTACTATAATTCCCTGAAAGTGGATATTTTAGCGCTGCAGGAAACGCATTTCTCCAATGCCTCGGTCCCGAGATACTTACATAAAAACTATCCCATTTTTTATAATGCTAACTCAGATAGGAAGAAAGGTGGGGTTCTTTTATGCTTCCGGAAAAATTTGAATTTTGCTCCCCAGGAGGTATTTAGGGACCCAGGAGGAAGGTTCCTGATAGTGACTGGTATTGTGGGCTCACAGCTCATTACAGTGGTATCCTACTATGCACCTAATGACGGTCAACTGGCGTTTTTTCATGCAATGTTGAAGGAAATATGGGCCAGGGCGAAGGGCTCACTTATTTTGTTAGGTGACTCCAATTTGGCTCTGGATCATATATTGGATAGATCCACTCTACGTAAATATAAGGACCCCCCTAAAAAAAGTCATAGTTTCTCACTTCTGTTGAGAAAATATGGCCTTATAGATTGCTGGAGAGAGATGAATCCATCGGCTAGGGACTACACTTATTTTTCTGCGGCGCATAACCAATACTCTCGTATTGATCATGGGTTTATCCTGTCCCAAATGCTGCCTAATATGCATGGGGCCCGAATCTTATCAACTCCTTGGTCTGACCATGACCCTTTAGCCTTATATCTGACGGGTTTTAGTCGGCCTCAGGCCGGTTTCCGATGAAGATTCAATGACAGCTTTGTGTCGGATACACTGGTGAGAGAGGAAATAGAAACATTGCTAAGGGGCTATTTCCAGACCAATGTTGCGAGTGACACCTCCCCGGCCATTAACTGGGAAGCACATAAAGCTTATATCAGAGGGGAACTAATTAAGATAGGGGCATCTCGCAAGAGGGCACACAATAAATTAATTGATGCTTGTTTCCAGGAATATCAACGTCTGCAAAGACAGCACAAGGCCACCCCCCAGCCTGACCTGAAATCCCAGCTAGAAGCTAAACGCACCGAACTGAACCTGCTCCTGACTACCAGGGCAGAAAAATCTATACGGTGGGCCTCTCATAAATTTTTTTTATGGGCGATAAACCTGGTAGTTTACTGGTTAATAAACTGAACCCTAGGCCCAAGTTTCAAGCCCTTCCCAAAATCAAGGTTAAAGATGGTAAACTTTCCCAGAACCCCGAAAAAATATTGGAGGCCTTTGAAGAGTTCTACAGTAAACTATACAGTCCCGAGAAGTCAACATCGGATGCAGGTATAGCGGAGTTCCTAAACAGGGTTAATTTGCCCAAATTACACCCTAAACACAAAGCTATTATGGAACGCCCCTTTACGACTTAGGAATTGAAGGGGGCTCTCAAAGTTCTTAAAACAAGTAGCTCGCCTGTGCCAGAGGCTTCTCGAATTTATACTACAAAACCTTCAGCCCAGTATTAGCACCTCATCTGGTAGGCTATTTTAACTTTTTACGGGAAGGGAACTCTTTAACGGGTGATGCTAATAGGGCTTTCATCAGCGTGATTCCCAAACCGGGCAAGGATGCTTCAGAGATTGGGAACTACAGGCCCATTTCCCTAATAAACTGTGACCTAAAGATTATGACAAAGATTATGTCAAACCGCCTTGGTGCTTTTCTGGGGGCCTATATCCACCCAGATCAGGTGGGTTTCATACAGCATAGACAAGCACCAGATCAAACAAGAAGGGCTATTGACCTAATATCGGTGGTTGATTCTAACTGGGACGGAGGCCCCCCTCGCCAAGCAATGGTGCTCTCCATAGACCTTCAGAAGGCGTTTGATAGCTTAACCTGGGGATATTTATATCAAGTTCTTTCTAAGATGAACTTTGGAGCTCACTTTATTAACTTGTTGCTGGCACTCTATGATTCCCCTGAAGCAAAAATATCATTGGGGGGTTTCTTTTCGAAGTCGCTCTCTATTAGAAGAGGGACCAGGCAGGGGTGCCCTCTCTCGCCTCTTCTCTTTGCTTTGGCAATCGAGCCCATGGCAATAGCCATACGCAGGGACCCAAATATTAAGGGAATCAAGTGTGGTCAAACCGAACATAAATGTGCTCTCTTTGTAGATGATATTCTGATGTTCATTACCTCCCCAACGTTGCCCAATCTTATGAAACTTTTGGATGAATTCGGGTTATGCTCCGGTCTACGGGTAAATAAAGCTAAATCCCAAGCCCTTAATATAAATATACCCAGGGAGACATTGAATGGGCTGCAGGATAGGTTTGACTTCAGCTGGTGCAAGGAGTCTATTCAGTATTTAGGTATTCAATTAACCCCTACATACAATACCCTCTACAAACACAACTACGTACCACTACTTAAAAAACTCTATGCTGACCTAAGGCGATGGGCTCTTTCCCCGCCTTCATGGTTTGGACGTATAGCTGCGGTCAAAATGAACCTGCTTCCGAGATTGCTTTATTTATTCCGGACTTTACCTGTCCAGGTCCCGATGAAAGAAATATTAATCATCCAATCTAGAATATTAAGATTTATCTGGGCAGGGAAGAAACCCAGGATTCGCAAGGACACCTTATTTGCTCCAAAACGTATGGGTGGATTGGGAGTCCCACACATGAAACACTATTACGTGGCGGCCCAGATGGCACAGCTGTCATTGAGTAGTCTGCATGGAGTCAGACCTCAGTGGGTCGAGATTGAGAGCCAGGATGGCTTTCCTGGTTCTATTGAAGCCCTTATGTGGCGTAGGAAAGGCCTGAGGGGTTTAGTAAAATGCCCGACATTATCTCACTCCATTCAGTTGTGGGAGAAATATAAAATACACCCGACATTGACCTCGGGTCATAAACCTCTTATTCCACTTTGGAATAATCCAGACTTTTCGCCGGGTCATTACCCGGCTGAATTCAAATGGTGGACTTCCAAGGGCTTTCGACAAGTGAAAGATCTGATAGACATACGCGGTATTCTCTCATAGGATCACCTGACTAGCAAGTTTGAAATTCCTTTAACGGAACACTTTCACTACAGACAGTTGACCTCCTTTATTAACACGATAATAGGACAGGCCCCGAAACCTATGAGGTCCTCCCCATTTGAAAGCACCTGTTCCTCCATAGAACTAACAAAAGGACAAATTTCTGTTATCTATCTGACTCTGGTTACGCCAAACACTAAACTGCAATATATGCTAGACTGGGAATTGGAGTTGGGCGAAGCATGGGAATTAGAAGACTGGAGTGAGGTGATGTACTCTCTCTCCAAGATATCGCTAAACTCCTCTGTTGTTGAAGCAAACTATAAGGTGGCATTAAGGTGGTATTTCACCCCAGTGAGATTGGCGAAAATGTTCCCATCCACTTCGCCCCAATGCTTCCGAGGTTGTGATGCGAGGGGCTCCATGCTACACATATGGTGGTCATGTCCAGTTGCTAGGGCATACTGGGACGAGGTGTTCAAGATGATAGCTAAAATGTTCAAGCAAGAAATCTGTTGCACAGTGGAAGCAGCCTTGTTTAATAAGATTGACATGACCTTACCCAAACATATGATGAAACTGCTCAGGCTGACCTTACTAGCGAGTAGGATATCACTGGCTAAGGCGTGGAGATCCCCGACGATACCACTGGACCCCATAGTCACTAAGCTAAATTGGATCATGGTAAATGACAGACTCACTCACACATTGAAGAACTCATTGTCTAAATTTGAGGACGTGTGGGAACCGTGGATTTCTTTCACCAAACCTTAAACTTTACAGATTAGAACCATAAAACAGAACTGAGTGATACTTTCCCTTTGGCAGTTGGCACTTCCTCTTCCCTCTCCCTATCCCTCTATCCTCTTGTATGTCCTGTTTTGGTGTTGGTCTGTTCTTTTGTTCTGTAGCTTTGGGTTTGCCTTTCATTATACAATCTCCTTGGGTTAATTATTATTGTCTTGAAACTGACACTCGTTAACAATGAATCTCTCATAACTCTGTTGCGTTAACTTCTCAACATGCAATGTATTTCAAATTTGCGGGGCTTGAATGTAAGCTCATGAGTGAGTAAGGAAAAAGGAGACCACTGCTGTTAAATACTTATACCCGAAGTGTCCTTAAGTTTTATGTATCACAAGACATGTTTTGTACATTTGTGCTTTAATTGTGATAAACAATAAAAATATTGGAATATTAAACAGGAAAAATTTGATCTCTTAAGGTGGAACTTAAAAAATTTGCGATCAGGCAGGCCTTTATTGCAGAAAGGGAAAGGCAATGTCCCTTTTGTATTACACATTCTTACCCACTAGATTTCTGTTTCATTTGTCAAAATTCTCTAGGCTACACATCCCAGATTCTCTTGCAGGTGCCAGGACTGAATAAACCCTTGCCTGCCTGCGCAGGAGTTACATGATCCTGGCCCAGCCAATCAACTGATGATGATGATGATTGAAAATCAGAACGAAGAAGAGAATAAGGAAGAAGATGGAGGAGCCAGCAATGGGGATAAGTGAGAAAACATTGGGTTTAGTACTGCTTGATTTAACTAAAAAACTTTGTTGTGCACCTGATAATGTGACTTGATAATCCTATAGGAGATGATTTCCTGCACAAATATTCACTTTGTAAGTACATTTTTATCCATATATGATTTTTTTAGAAAGAAGTGTATCTGTACTATTCAGAGTGCTCTGTTTGCCTTTTCTCAAACTATACCTCCTGTGGCCGCTTCAGGTTTCTCTTCAAGTACTTTTCAAATTTTTTGCTTGTTCAAAAATTGTTCATAAATTGAGTGGCACTGGCAGAATTTTACAAAATGTATAGATTTTTGTATGTGTTTTTTTTTTCATATGACCTTTTCAGTTGACAAAAAATATCAATTAAACTGAATCTACGAGCAAATTTAAGGACAAAAATTTTTTTTTTTAAAAAGGTAGACAGTGCATGCTCATAATTACCTAGATAAAATATACTGTAAGGCCCTGGTCCAGTACTCGACAGACACTATTCCCCCTGTCTAACTCTGCACTCTTCACCTATAGCAAGCCCCCGCTCAGCCTCGGGAGACTGGTTGCTCCCAGGACTTAGTGCGCAAGGGATGGTGTCTGAGGAAGGCTGGCAGAGTACCAAGATTCCAACAGAGACACATCCACCAGATGAGGTAAACAAGGGCAAGATATAAGCAGAGTCAGAAACAGGCAAGTTCAGAAACAGTAAATCAGATAATAAACACACCAGCAGAAAGTTTGCCCAGCTTAACGCTACAACAGGCACTGGGGGCCAATGGCAGTGCGGGATAGAGTCAGGAACTAATTTGCCTCTAAAATCCTCTTCAGATGTGTACAGCCTCACAGTGTGTGCTGGGGATTCCAATAAATAACATCGGGTGGCATGACTAAAGGGAACCAGGGGCTGCTGCTATTTCTTAGTTCTCTTTGCGGCTGCAAATGACAGAATAAACAGTGTTTGATACTGCAAAGGCACACAGCACGAGATCGCCAGACAGATAAGCATCTCCTAACCAGTACCTTGGGAAATGTACCTATGGAGAAAGTACTTTTGAAAAATGTGCTTTTGAGGAAGGTTCTTTTGGGAATGTACCTGGTAACAGTGGAAATGTTAAGCAAGTGAAATCACAGCATATATTTCTGTACCACAAGTAGTACCAACTTTAGCCTCCTGATAGCCTCCTGACATTATAGCCAATGCTTCTCCAACTGCAGGATGAAGGTGGGGAGTTAAAAGATCAGTTAAATCAGTTAGGTGAAAATTCAGGAAAAGAAATGTAAAAAATGTGTTAAAAAAAATAAAAAATAATTTTAAAGTAATTTATTGAATGTTTGTGTTTTTTTAACTAACTTTTTTTTTACAGGTTTTCCCACAATGACATTATAATTCCTCTGGCTGTGCAGCCCTGGGAATCCTCCTGTCATTGCAGGATCTCCAGACACTATATAGAAAAAATCTATCCAAGAGATAGAGAACAATAGAAAGATAGAGAAACTCTATCCAAGAACACATAGTACAGCGCTGCAACAGCGATTGCTGTTGCCGCGATGTGTTACTACTATGTGTTTCTGGATAGAGTTTCTCTATCCAAGAACACTTTTCACTACAGGAGATGAATAGGATAGAGAAACTTTATCCAAGGACACATAGTAGTAGCACTTCACGGCAACAGCAATCGCTGTTACAGCGCTGTACTATGGATTTTTGAATAGAGAAACTCTATCCAAGAACACATACAACTAGTAAAGGGCTGCAAGAGCAATCTGATTGCCTTTGCAGCCTTTAAAAGTCCCTAAAAAAAAAAAAATCTCGCACTATTGTCTTCAATGGTGTTCGAATTCGGCATTTGATCACCCAGACATTTTCTCATTATTCGATAGAATAGTTGTAGAATCGAATAGTGAGATATTGGACCAACACTGTTGGTATCATCTTATACAGTTTTTTTTACTCTCATCCAAATAGATTACTTTTGGACAGGTGGAATTGTTTCTCCAGAATGGAATACATTTTCTGCCATCAGAGTGGAGCAGTTAACATTCATTAAACTCAATCAATCCTTGATTAGTGTCTTGTTTCAGACTCCTGTTCCTGGTGCCAAGACGTAATTGCACCACAGTCACCGACAACCACCTTAGCACTAACTCCACAACCCCCAACAGCAAAATTAGAAGTGAACCAATCAGAAAAATGGATTCAGACCATCCATATGCTGTTCAAGGTTTCTACAATTTGGCTAAATAAACTATTCCTAGTGATTCTTCACCAAAAACAAAATCTAAACTCCGACATTGGTCGGTTTTCTCTACTGAAATCTTTTTGACTTTTTCTGTTCCACTCACCTTTTTAATTATTTTATCTTGAACCTGATTAGATAATGTGTAAACCATATACTTCGAAATGATAATTACATTTATTAATCTATTATCTCATTATCTGTTAATGATTGGAGAGCTGGATCCTTCTGTGTATTTTAAATCTGTTCAGAGTTCGGCTTTAAATAAATACTATATACTGCTTGGGTCAGAAATGTTTCTGTTATACTTCTTTCAACATGGTGTGTTGGAAAACATGGTAAATGTAATTTCAATTGAATTGTTTTATTACATCTGTTTGGTATCAATTTGAAATTCATTAATGTTAAATATTAATTTTAGTAATAAGACAATGCTGGAACTAATTTAACAGCACTGGACAGTATTGCATATAATTGCATTATTAATAATTGCTTGTGATATCCCGAAGGAAGAGAATTGGAATGTAGATATTTTTGTTTCAACATTTATTAAGCAAGGCAAGATGTTAAATCAAAAGAGATGCTCGTCTTTTTTTGTACTGGTGAGGTTTTTTTGTAACTATTATTTAAAAGGTTATAAGTTAAGGTTGTTAAAAAGGCAAACTTATAAATGCTATTGGTATCACTAAAAGATGAATTCTATCTAATTAACATTTTGTTGTAAATGGCACTGGTTAGTAACCAACAACAACAATTCTTACATTCATTTTCATGGTTAGTCAAAACACAGATTTCCAGAGGTTATGGCCATTTCATAACTGTAAAATATTTCCTTTTTTTATGAAGCCAGTATTCTCCTGATTAGAGTATATGCAGCTGTTTTAACCTGTACTTTTTATTAGATTGGGTAGGTAAGATTTTAACCTATGTTAGGCTTATAATGGTGTCCTTTTTGACCCTGTAGCGTTTCTCTATTTGGAATTTGTCCAAAAATCCAAAATTTCACATATGTCACCGGAACAATAGGTAAGGATAAATGCTTCAAATAATACAGCTTACCCAGTAGCAGCTGTCTAAAATGGCAAAGGGTGGTAAGATCCAGTTTCACAATTGTGTCTCATTACCAAATAACCCATAAACTTTCTACACTCCAAGATTGGCCAAGATTGACCTACGCATTCATGGAAAATGCATATTCAGTCAGATTTCCCATTCAGTGATCCATTGATTGTCCTGAATTGGATTATTAAAGCATTACGACTTTAAGTGAAACTTACCCTTTTATGTACTCTCCTGTCCCTGCCTTGCTACTGACACCATTATCGTCTTCTTTTTTCTCTTCCTTGATTTGATTTTCAGCCATCTTGAAATCATTTTGTCCCGGCAGCCACCGGGGAAGCCGGGATGTGCTGGGTATCCCAATAACAACCACCTGTATATGCGCACTAGGTCATAGGGGACTCTGAAAATGCTTTCTCTTACCTGCATCAGACTAATCTGATAATCTCACCTCTCACTGAGCAAAGTCGATGATATAAAGCTGGCTTTTACTGATAACTAGTGCAGCATTTTTGAAAAATAATATTGTTATAATATTTCATATTTGTTTATGCAGACTCGTAAGGTAAAGGTCCACTTCTCTAAAATACACCCCGGTTTTAAAATTGTTCAAAAGAGACAAAAAAAATCAGATGCTACTACAAATAAACAACAATGTGCAATATTTCAGAGCAAATGTCTCCTAAATAAAGATTGTTCACTGCATTTAAGTGCCTTGCATCAGGCAAAATATTTTAGTTTACATTAAAAAAGTTTTAGTGTATAACTTTTGAAAAATACTCAAATTAATTTGTTTTTCAGCCAGAGTGATCAATGAAAGAAATAAAGCCTAATAAATTTAAATAGATGATTACTTTTAAATTAAAATGAATTAAAGATATCTCGGATTCTTTTCTGCAGATTTTATCCCCTGGGTGATATATTGGCAGATAACAGTGGATTTTCAATGCTACTGCAGTCATCCTCTCTTCAATTAATATTTATGTATTCTCACAAACCTAATGAATACAGTTACCACCACTTACAAAATATCAAATATTGCACTTATTTTGTGTGCTAACATTTCTACATTTAGGTCAAGGCATTGATAATTATTTCAGCGTTTAAGAAACAGTAAGCATTTTACTGAGGTGTGACAACCATTAGTAATCATTACTGGGAAGCAACACCACATTAATTCTTCCCACTAAGGTCCAGTGACAATGAATAAACCATTGGGATTATGAACATGTAAAAACACTTTGCACAGTAGGGAAATAAAAAGAGATTGCCCAGGATTATTCTATTACTGTACTTGTTCCGTTTACTGGACTTTCTTGTAATTTCCTATTGTAAATGTTTGCTTGGTAATCAAGTGGTATTATGTTCCTCACTAAATGCATAAGATTACAATGGATACATACCGTACATGAAATTAACATTGGTATAAGGTGATTATTATCAGAGAAGAGTCTGATTTTAAAATACATGATTCCTGAATGCATGCCATGCATATTCAGATATTGAGAACATACTTCCCATTTTAGCTTGATAGGAGAATGTGAGTTTTATAGTGCCTGATCAAAAAAAGCCATAAAATTCTATTTCAGGAGTCCAATGAGCATCTATGTACTATATATGGTAATCAGAATTCACCTTTCAATAATCCTAAATAGTGACAACAATTAAATTTAATATACACAAAACTAATTGTTTTCTGCTTTTTAAACAGAAGCTGCATATTCTATGTATATGCTTAATTTGCATCTACCAACTAGGGGCAAAGAAGACCAAGCATTTTTTTTTCGTCATTACTCTGTTATAACACTATGCACAGTGTTTTTTGTATATATTTACTTTCTTCATTAAGTTTTTTTTTATCTTCATCTGCAAAAACTTTTCAAATTTCTTTCATATTGCATAAATATTGTATATTGTCATTATAAAATAGCCAATCACTAAAGCTGGGTCTACACGGACTGTTTCAAAAGCGCATATAAAAGCTCCTACTGCATTTTTATGCATTTTCACAAGCGTTTTAAAGCTTGCCTTTGACGCGTTTTACCGTGATTTGCCACAATTTTACACGTTTATAAGAATTTTAATTTTAACCCCAAAGAATGAGCACAGGGGTGCAAAATTGCCTTACTCATTCCCTGAAAGGGTTGAAAATATATGTAAAAAGTGAGACCAGATTTTAATGTTAAAGTATTTTTATTATATGTGTGTGTTTCGTGTTTAACTGTATTTAACTTTTTTTACAGGTTATCCTACAATAAAAAGATGATTCCTACGGCTGCATTCAAGACATGAGCACAGCCATGGGACTCCTGACAGTGTGGGATCCCTAGGCACTAGAGGGCAAATGAGGACCAGTCTCCCCATTAACCTCTAGTGCAGCTTGAGCCATCATCATGGTTTTCCTTTTCTCAGCCAATCAATTATTATACAGTATTTATATAGCACCATCATATTACGCAGGGCTGCACAGAGTCCATAGTTGTGTCACTAACTGTCCCTCAAAGGAGCTCACAATCTAATCTCCCTACCATAGTCATATGTCATTAATGTAGTCTAGGTCAATTTAGGGGGAAGCCAATGAACCTAACTGCACGTTTTTGGGATGTGGGAGGAAACCGGAGTACCCGGAGGAAACCCACTCAGACACGGGGAGAACCTGCAAACTCCATGCAGATAGTGTCCTGGCTGGGATTCAAACCTAGGACCTAGCGCTGCAAAGGCCAGAGTGCTAACCCCTGAGCCACTGTGCTGCAATCATTGGAGAGGTTGTATCGGGCCATTGCTCCAGGAATCTCCAGCGGAGCATTGGCACGTGTTCTGCACCAACGTGGGTGCAGAACACATGCCGAAGCTTAACTAGGGCTGCCTGGAGCAATGTCTCCATACAACCTCTCCATTGATTAGAGAGGTTCTATGGGAGGAGTCTGTATGTGCACACTGCCCTTGGATTTGGGCTTTCTCCAGTGCTTCGCTGGGGATTCCTTGAGCAATGACCTCATATGACCTCTCCGTTGATTGGCTGAGATAACACAAAACACATATATATAATAAAAAAAATTAGCATTAAAGTCTCTTCTCAATTTTTAAGTGAGTAAGTGGTTTTATGTACCCCTGTACTCCTTCCTCATTGTGTGGAGGCAGAGAGCTAAGAGTCCCCTTATTAAAGGGAGCTTCCAGATTTCAAAGTCCTGCTAAAAGGGTTATAAAAGCCTCCATTGTTTTCAATGGAAACTTTCATAAAAAACTTAAAAACACTTGAAAAGCCTCCATTGAATTTAATAGGAGCTTCCATTGATGTATCAAGATATGCTGGATCACCCAGCTTCACTGATAAAAATGTATGTTCCCCAGTCTTGGAGAGCTTTCATAAATCAGGTCCAATGACACAGGAGAAGGAGATGGCCTTGTCCAAATGAGGTTATAATCTGACCAAATGAGTTGATGAAGAGATTACTCCACATTGGGAAAAAAATTCCTGTGTATAATTGGAAATAATTGCTGTAATTTCACTTGCCTAACAGTAACAATATATCTATCACAATTTTATTATTATAATATAATATAATTGTATATAATTCTCACAATTTTATTTGTGATAAAATTGTAGTTGGGTCTATCTTATATTATGCACTGACATTCTTGATGATGGCTGCAGCCCTCAGTAAAAGACATAGACTGGTTTGCCAATGTGGAAGCCTGCCATTGGATGAGCTTGGATTGCTCAAATTCTGAGTTCCTATCCAGAGTCAAAATGGCTTTTATCCAAGTCAAAATCAAGACTTTGCAACTACCATTACAGACTACCAGAAAACAAAGTTTTCCAGTAACAGTAAATATTAGGTGGTCCAAATTGTTACCTTTCCAAAAATATAGTACAAAGTTGCGAAAAAAACTCAGACATTTATTTTTGCATATACCAAAACAAAACAAAAAAAACTGGGTTAAAGAAATTGACTTTGAGAAATGTTCAGCTCAGGGAAATCAATTTCAGTCCCCCCATACCTTTTTTGGCTCTATTTTAAAAAGCTGCATAGAGTCAAAACTATTGACAATGTCTATGTGGGGAAAACATTCAAAGTGGCTGTGTCTTCAATAAATATCAACGTACACTGTAACATATGTATAGACTTCAGGTTGATTTAATAATTTCTCTGTAAAATTGACTACTGCATGTTTAAATGTTCACCAATGAAATGCGCAGCTTTAAAGCATGATCAGATAAATAAAACATTCTGGAACATAAGCATCCGGTAGAAGACATTGCTGAAATGTGAATATATAAAAAAAAAACTGGCAAAACCTTGATAAAACAAAAAAATGATTAGAAACAAGAGATTTTTTTCAGCCTCTGTAATGACATCATAGGGGTCACAGTACAGGGTCAACGTAATTGAAAAATATCAAAAGATACTACACAGAGGATAGAGAAGATGGTCTGAGGATACTTCTAGGGTGCTAGTTAGACTTCAGTTTAGGGAGCTTTTACTGCTTTTTTGGAAAATATATACATATTTACTGTTATCACAGCTACACCTCATTCCGTAAGCCAAGTAAGATTTCTGTTTTGCAAAGAGAAACTTCAATTAGATTTAGTTTTAGGAATTAGGATAAGTCATAATTTGCTTTACAAAGAAAAAAGTCCCTCTGAAAGTGAACACACTATACTTATTTTGTGAGTCAGGGTCACTGTGTTATTACAGCCATATAGTATGAACTGAGTAGATTTTTTCCAGTTTGCAGGATGTTTTGCAGTCAAAAACCACCATGAATGACCACAAAGTGCAAAACCTTTGGCCAAAAAAGCATTTCGAAAACAAATCAGGTAGCAAAGCAAATGGTCAGAGATCACCTGGTCACAATGTGCCATTAATATCAATATTCTATTTGCCAATAAACTGCACTTAAAACTCGTTTTTACTGTTTTGGCCTCCAGATTTCCCAGTAAAATGTCATTTTTATCTAGCCTGCGTTCCTTTTTATACAAAACTCAGACAATACTCATTTCCACATTTCCAAATTCATTAAAGTGACTTCTTTATCATAAACCTTTAAAACTCTCCAGACCAGTGACTTAGGCCAGGAAGATAGGGTAGACAATAATACAAGAAGGTCACATTTTGACTAACACAGCTCACTGCTGTTAATTATTGCTGGCCTATAGCAATTTAACAAAGCTGCTCTCAGCTGAAAATGATTTATATTCGTCTAGTATATTAACTTTTGCTGTGAAAGTTGAAAGTATTGGATTCTCGGCTGCTGTGTCCTAAGGGTACATCAATATGGCTCAGCTGTCCAAGGTGAGCCATTTGCCTCATTGTAATGCTGGAGAGAAAGTGAGCTACATTACATTCATTTTCTACAACACCTATTCATTTTCACAAAATCTAGTGAAGCTCTTGTAATAAAGCTCCATTCCAGCTTTAGACATGTTTCTTAGACTAGGGCCCCTCCTCAACCATTCCGTGCTATTAATGTATTTCAGATCACAGGCCGAAATATGCGGAGGCAAAGAAATGTGCCAAGATGTATCAATAACTTAGCCACCGCTGCCACACATAAAGTAAAAAATAACAATAGCATATAGAATTTAACATATGACAGAAGAGCAGATGATTTCTTAAGGGAAATAACAGCACAGGTTAAAATCATAAATTGCCACAGCAGCTCCAAGATATTAAAGGTGTGTACAGAACATGACAGTTATAAATGTACAAGCTGGAAAAAAACACTTTATTTACAAACTGGATTTGACAGCAGAAGTTTGTTTATGACGCTGCAGAGAGCGGCTTGCACCCTATGTAACTGAGAGAGGCTAGATTAATACTTTGATGCAAGATAATCTATAGAGACCAGTGAAAGAGAAGAGATGGATGAAGTCACGCCAGACCTCATTCCCACAGTGGCCTTGAGTCTATCTAGTTATCTGTCACCCGGCCGCTGCTGTCAAGCAGAGCGCATTGAGCGCAGCTGTAGATAACCTTATTCAAATCATCAGCTGAGATGAGAGTGTATCTTATACAGATTAATTGTGAATTTACTATTATATTTCCACTGCTTGCATGACAACTTGTGTGATCACTTTAACCTTGTTTACTCACATATACATATATCAGTAGCAAGAAGTTTTAAAGAATGTAAAAAAAAGGCTCCTAAAGGATGTTCATGGTCTCTATGATGTGTCTTGAAGGAGAAAAACCTAGGCCAGTCTGTCACCAGGTTTCTTACCGGAAAGGCTGTAAAGCAAAGTGTAGGAGTGTAGTGTTTTTAACACATTATTGCAAAACTGGTCCAGATAAAATGCTATACTATAGCAAATAAAATAAAGATGGTCCTCCAACTGTTTATATAGATAGAACCATATGAAATGCTTTATACTTCTGCAGCTGTTGGCTCTTTTATTCAGTTTTAGTCCAGGCAGTTCTCACCAATTGGGGTTTCTTTGAAGCACTCGTTGCCCTCATATTGAAGTCCAACTTTTTTTAGTTTTGGATAAAGTTGTGAAGTTTAGTTGGGAAACCCAAATTGTACTTCTATCCAGGGTGTCATTGGAGAGGTCTCCCCTTATACTGTTTTGTTGACAATGGTTTCACCAGACAAAAAGTGAAAGACAATCTGCAAGACAGAGCTAAAAAAATGTAGGGGTTCTAGTGTTCCCCTATTCTACTGGGGAAATAAGCTTTTTTATTTTATCCTGCTCCCTGCTTTAGCTACTTTACAGATATTGTGCTTGATTTAATAAAGCTATCCAAGACTGGGGAAGATAGACTATCATGAGAAAACATAGTTTATCCAGCAAACATGGAATTGATCGAGTCCTGGACTGGAAACATTCGCCAACTAATAGAAAATGATTTTAGGAATACATCCCAGGTTTGCTGGATCACCAAGGTTCTCACATTAATATTATTATCAATAAACCATATTTATAAAGTGCCAACATATTACACAGCGCTGCACACACAGTTCTTAGATACTCAAATTTATTCTGATTTACCTGGTGTATTATTGATATAGTTATTTTTTATGCTTTTCTTTAATTTTTATGTGTTTTGTTTTCATTAAACATTGTCTTGATTTCTCTGGAAAACTCAGTCTCTCATCATAATTTAGTATGAAGGCATTGTCATGTAAAAATGGCATGCTAATTTTAGAGTTTCCCTGACATAATTTAGCAACTGCCACATACAACAAAAATATTTATCCTCACAATTTATTGTCTAGACAAGCTTTCTTTTCCAGACTCATGGGAACCAATAAATACACCCTAACACAGCATTAATCACAATATGTTTAACTGGTTTATGGGTTATTTATTGACCCAAAGTAGCAAATGGATAAAAGTTAATATCCTGTATCCTAGTAGGTTAGTTTACATGCAGCGTATTGACAAATGATATAGAGTTTTCCAAGAGATTTCCAGCTCTCTGCCTTAGTTCTACAACAGAACTGCAAATTAAAAACTAAACTTAAGTTAAACAGCCAGTAAAAACTGAAACAGCCTGTGTAGGATATGGGTGGCATTGATATTGTTAGAATATAACGTATTTTTGCTTAGTTTCACAATATCTCCTAACAATCATCATAAATATATAGCTCAGCCATATAGTATGTATTGTATTTGGTTTTGAATGGAGGAAATGGTATAACACCTGTAAATTTATTCTTTCCTGTCTGCGTACCATTCCAAAGATTCCCATTCTCTTCTAGCCCTGGGGACTCATCCATGGGAGAAAAAGTTCTTAAAGTGAGAGGAATTCCCCTTATTGACAATTCTTTCAGCAACTGATGCCCCCGTTATAATATTTACCCCTATCTCACGTTCTGATGACAACTATCAAATTTGCATTTGCAATAAAAAAATCAACACCGATTCTACTTTTTCTACTCCATTCAAAACCACAAATGATTATACATACATTTAAACTTTTTTGGACTTTAATTGTTATGCAAACTGTAACCTCATGACATTTTCCTTTTGCCCCTAATTTTAACCAAACGTCTTCTTTTAAGTTTACATGAGCATTTAAAGTATTTTAAGCATTGATATTTATCTTTAAACGTCTCCCTTATGTTGTCATAGACAAAAGCCCTAAGATTGCTGCTGAGTGCCACCAGCAAAGTCAGAGCTGTCACTCAGATGTCACTTTATATTATTTCCCTTTGCTCCTCCCCTTGCAATTACAAAAAGATTATTTATATAGATTAAGAAGGGGTGAACACATGGAGCAATTTACAGCTATGACTATGTAAGGCTGAGCTAAACGTGAGCTGAGCTAAACTGAGCTAACTGGACTGCATATTCCAGATGATATCTAACAAATCCTTTGTACAGGGACAGGATTATGTCTCAATCTCTGCAGTATTATGTCTCAATCCCTACAGTCTACTCCTC
>NC_092860.1:101593962-101670243 GCF_032062135.1 Pyxicephalus adspersus
AATTGTGCAATAAAACTCTAGGTAACAACCAATAATGCTAATTTTAAGAAGATAATATATACTAAGATGATCTGGATATATATCCATAAATATATATTTGCTGAGTTAGATGGAAATGGTAAGGTTGGATACAAATTATATTAATGTTAGATTATTTAATTCATACAGACTGATATCACATTCATTTAATCATCTTTTAGCTGTATTTTATGTCACTTCGAGTCACAAAATGGTTTAGTCAGTGCCACAAATCTCTAAATCTTAATTAGGGCTTGCCAGCAGTGTCTTTGTTTCAGATTCATTCATTTGTGACTGCGATAAAGGCTGAGACCTCTGTACAATGCGTGTCTCATACTGTATGTCTTGCTATATATTAGTGAATATATATCTCCTTTATTGACTTTCTGCTTATGAATGACCTCCTTGCTGGTCACTGTTACTTTATCTCCTTAAACAGAGCTTTAAAAAACATATCAAATATAAGTTTTTTTCAGATATAATTTTATTGTTATTTGATTCATGTTTATTTATAACAACTTCATTTTTAAGTACACCTGGTATATTTTAATGTGCTAAAAATATTTCATAGCAATGTACCTGCATGTGGGTTGAGTAAAGTGTTTGAGCACCTAGGAGGATCTAAAGCCACGGGCAAAAGCCAGGTTCATTCCTAAAGCTAGTACTAGGCCTTGGTGAAGTACTGGTGAAGGGGTAGAGCCAAGAGTCAAGTTTGGACAGCTCACGAGGCTCATCAATTCAATAAATATACAATAGATTACCTTTAATGGCTTGGACTTTTAAAATGTTTTACATCTAGATTTTATTTTTATCACCCCCAACATTTGCTGCTGTGAAACGTCACAAAGTTAGGTATCATTCATTTCTTTCATTTATATAGTGTAAAGATTTGGGTGCATTAATATAATTTCTTTTATGTTGCATGCATTTCCTTGCATGTGATTGAGCATTTTTCACAAACTCAACTATCACCACATTTACTAAGGTAAGATAATTATCCCTTGCAAAATGGTTAGTGAACAGCCCTAATTCCTTTAGTAAAATACTCCACAGTTATTGACTAAAAAGGCGTTTTGAAAAAGTCTCATATAGATAAAGCATATCAGGTAGAAGAACAGTGACAAGTGCTATGGTATTTAGATTATGAAAGTGATATATAGTACACAAAAAGCAGTATTATGCTATATATCCTTCTGTTTTGTATTACTTTTGTCATGACACTGTTTGTGATTTCCGTAATGCTGCCAGGAATACATGGATGGTGATTTATATATGTGATGAATGAACCATTATGGTATGAATGTAACTGAAGAGCATTGTTGATTGTGTTTTGTTGCCAGGGCATATACCAATCAAGGTGAGTCTGCTTTTTCAATTTGAGAACACAAGAACAATAGTGGTGTTGTTACACTACGGTGAGGATTGAACGCAAGATCATATGACATTTTGTTATTTGAAGATCTATATGAGCATGTTTTATGATAAATGACTATATACATGTAAGTGCATGACAGATATATTCATAGGTTTTGATTCGGTGCATTGTTTTGTGTTGCTAACATATATTAGTAGGATACAGTATGAGCTCATATTATGTTTATGGTTGATGTGTTTCACTTATTAGTTTTTGCACTAAGATAGAAATGCTTTTTTTTTGTTTTTTGGTCTGCATATTACCAAGTCAGAAATGTTAACTCAGAGTCACATTACCATAATTTAATCCCCAGAAGGCCTGTCACTATCTAACCACAGCACAATTAACACTGTATTTTACCTTATGATAATATGTGCACTGCTATTAAACCCTGGAATTTGCTGCGGTACACACTGCAAGCATACCCTCTACCTTTTGGTTTGGCCTGATTTGTGCATCACCATTAGTCCTCCTTTTGTCCCATTTTAATGTACGAATTATACAGCAGTTTTTTATTTTTTTGTGTCGAAAAAGCAAAAATCTTTTTTGCCATGGGTACAAAAGAAGAGATTTCAGAGGCATCTTTATTGTTCCCAATAAACAGTATAAAAGATCACAAAACAATGTGTTCATACATAAAACATATCCCTCATAGCATGGCAATCTATTTTGTATGATATGGGAACTTCTTACTAAAACTCTCTTTCAGTAAACTTAATAAAAAGAAAAATTTCCAATGCGTTTCGCAGAAGTACTGCTTCTTCAGGGTTAGAGAGGGAATGTGCCAAGGGATACATTTACAGAGTTACCCCACCCATAGCATACCAAACATATTAAGATTTCCATTGGATTACCTTAAAAATGGTATCTGCTGCTCAGCACTATAGACAGATAACTGATGGAACCCAATCTATAGTCAGCAGGGCAATTCACAGGCTAGGCTTCCCAGACAAAATCTGAGACTTCCATGCATAAGGTAAACCTATCCATAAAATAGGTTAATATAGAACAAATATGTATGAATATATGCATTATGAAAATTATTCATCTCAAGGCAAAATATTTAGGGACATTTTAATTTAAAAAGTTTCCTCATAAAGGGAGGGGAAAAAAGGGGGAATCAAAATCACTAACCATAAAATAATGGGTTTGTCCCATAAAAGTATATTACTAAATAATTTAGTTGAATGTCTCATATGGATTTCAATATATAAAAAAGAACTACTTAGGTATTTAACAAGAACTAAGGGTTCAGAGCTATTTAGAATAGCTATATAGAAAATCCATTAGAAATAGCAGTCTATTAAATATTTTTTGTGCCCCTTTTCTAATATAGGTATATTACTTGTTGATCATGCCAGTAAGTCTCTTATTTTTTAACTTCCATTAAACAAGTCAAGTCCAACAAAAAATATCTAGTGGTTAGTAGGCTAAGACGAACCATCTAATAATAACGGGTGCGTACAATCATCCTTTATATTCATATTCATCTTTAGTCATCTTTTATTCATTTGTATAAAAAGCATTCCAAAAATAAAAAAAAATGTTGTTGTAAAAAGTAAGTGGAGTTTGTTCTTAATTTGTTATTTACATATGTACATTCCATGAAAAACACACCTCTCTACACTCACATTATTGAGTGTAGCCACCCTAAAACAGGAAATGTGTTGCTGGCCAGGTTACAAGGTAAAAATAAAAGAAAAAAAGTTGTAAGAAAGGGAACAAATAATACCACCATATCAAAGGGCTGGTGAACAGTATATATATATATATATATATATATATATATATATATATACAATTTATATTCTTTGGTTTACCTCTTAAAACAAAAGCTGCTAAACTAAGTAAAAAGTTGGAAGCATCATGAAGATAAACTACCACAATATATCAAATGAAATAAAGGTTGTAGAGTACATTTATCACAGGTCAGCTTAAAATGTGCATATTTTAAGCATATAAACAGTTACACATTTTACTGGCTATTTATCAATGGTATGTAAATCACAAAATACGAAAACCCAATGCTTTAGCTTTTACGTGATTTCCTTGAACAAGGTGACCACTTAATGGCTAAAACTTTTCTTTTACGATGAGTGCTAGGTGTTTTAAAGGGACCCTCATATGCCCTTTCCTTTACAACTCTGATATTGATTAGACATTTCTATAATTCTGTTCATAAAGCATTGCCTCATTCATTAATAAATTACACTTTTACATTGGCTGGAGTATTACTGCCACTTCTATTCTAAGCCATTGAAGTCATCAGATTTATAGCAGGTAATGTGGCCATTTGATATAGACATCTGGTAAGTTATTCAGAAGTCTCCTAGAAGGATGAACTGAATTTTCAGGGTAAAGACATTTCTCGGAGCTTAGTAAAGTGTATGGACATATTGTTTTCAGGCTTAATCCTGCATACCTTCCACTGCAATACAAATTTCTTTAGCTGATCTGGGACTAGCTCATCAATTCCTGTCATTCTCCAATGATTGTAGCCATCACAGGGGATATTCAAGAGGTGAATACTTACGGCCATTCATGCAGAGCATTGATTTAAAACAAAATGTCTTTAACAGGTATTTTCCCCTAGGTATTCAATGAGAAAAATATCATTCTGTCAGGATCCTTATATTACTGTTATTTACTGGTATCACTTACAGCATAAATGGGAAAAGGTTACAAAATCTCCAGGATAGCCTACTAATAATATGTTTCCTATAAGCATTGTAAATCTAGATTTAGCATTTTGCACAATACTGACAGTCTGTTGTCACAGATTACTATTTTATCTTTGTTTTGTTTTGGGGAGGAGTTTGATAGCAAATATAAAAATGTACATATTTATGAATTTATTTACTCCTAACACAAAAATGTGTACAAAAAATAAATACAGCAGTAGAGAATAAATTTGTCATTGTTTAAGTACCTGTATGCAAATTCTTTGCTCATTGCAATTTCTATTCCATGGTGTTTTGTTTTTTTTTTGCAGAAAATGGCAGGTGATGTCCCTTCTGCAATAAAAAATACTTACCTGCCTGATCGCTCTCTTAAACTGTCAAAATCAATGGGCTGCAGATGCACAGTTCAGCATTGATTGCTGGAATGCCAAGTACAACCCAGTTTCCCCTGCGGATACTGGAATACCCAGCACATCCCAGCTTTCCCTTCCCAGCCTACCCAATCAAGACAGCCAAAGATCCAAACAAGGGAAAGAAGAAGGAAAGAGAAGGCGGCACTCACAAAAGAATGAGGACAGATGAACATACACAGGGTTTGGGTTTTGCCTCCCCCTCCAAAAAAAAAACAAGGGTAAAGGACAAGTCATCTGTATTTCATGCGGTCTCTTGGCAGCTTACTATGGCTTGTACCGCACTGTGACTGTGTGGAGGTAGCAATCTTGGTAGGGGCAGAGTTTTGCTTCCTCATGTCAAAGCCTTCAGCAAGGAGAACAGGGAGCAGTACAGTAGTGACATTTATTAGTTAGAAGCAGCAGTACCATAGATCTCACGCTGCATACATACAGCTACGAGGCTATAGGGTATAGGGAAGTAAATGGTTAGAAATATTTTTAAAATTTCCCCATACCATTGGATATTTTACTTTTAAACTTATATTTACTATTTATAGTATACCACCGAAATAGAGAACATACAGTGGTAAAAAAATAAAAAAGAATAGATTTATTTATCAGAAAAAAACATGAACTATATATATTTTTACTATATATAGTTGGTAATTCTATATTCCTTTACAGTTCAAATTGCCAAATGTCCTTTTCAAGGATAATTCATGTACAGAGTATTATTTTTTTTACTTTACGTTTTTTTTACTTAATTTTTTAAGCTGCTGAAGCTGATCTTGCCACTTAGTTGCCTCAGGCTAAAGCTAATAGAGTACCTAGGGGCTATGACCTATAATAAGTCATGGAGGCATTTATTTCAGCCCACAAGTTGTTTCTTAAAGTTAGTAGTAAATGAAGGAAGTTTGAGGAAGGGGTATTTTATTTTTACATAAACATAGCTTACTGATTTTACCTTTGTGAACATGTTATACTATATTGTGTATATTATATATTGTATCCAAGCATGTTTTTGATTTTGTGACTTAGACAAAGCAGTGTTTAACCTCCCTAGCGGTTCATTTCTTTCCAGTTTTATAAGTCTAAAAGCGGTACATTGTTTTTCATGAAAATTTATTTTACAGTATAATATAAAAGTTTGAATATAATAAAGTTTGAAACACAAAACCATGTAAAAACAATAAATTGAACACATTAAAAAATCTATATATTTAAAAAAAAAAATTTTAATTTTTTTAAAATTCAAAAAAAAATATACATTATACTCATACTATAAAATTATGTACTGCTTTTACACATAAAAATCCAATGTATTGCATTCAATACAGTTATTTTGAATTGAATGCAATACAAATGGATTTTGAATTTCCCGCCCCGCCGGCAACGTACACACGCACTGACGTCACCGGGAACTCCCCGGTGACTCATCGAGTGCAGAAGCAGGAAGAAGGAAGAAGAAAGAAGACAGAGATTGCGCTGAAAGGCGCGGGGGGCCATCAGATCAGGTAAGCGCTCTATTTACTAACCTTCCCATAGGTTTACATACCCCAAGTGTGACTCAGGGTTACTACTTTTAGCAACTTTTTTCTACCACAAATCACACTCGGGGTTACCTCTAGGGAGGTTAATATTTTTTGTATTATACAGTATGTTAACAATCTTTCTTTATTAACATTTAATACCTGGCAATAGATTCAGAACATTGAAATTGTGTTGGCCTTACCTATATCACAGAATTAAACATGAGATTTCAGGCCACCTGGTGATTTATGATAAGCAAAACTTGCCAAGAAATGTCAGCATTTTTAGAACAAAGTAGAAATTATCTATATTAGTTTATAAAGCTGCACTCCAGGTTGCAAATAAAAACAACACAATTTAGTACAGATATATTGTTTTAATGATTTGATGTACATTCAAATTAGGTGCTTAAATATACACATATAATCCCCTATAGACAACAAATGGGAGAAAAGGGGGTCAGTACTGTAAGCAGAACACACTAATAATTGTAAAAAGTATTTTGATGATCTCATCAATCTGCTGCTGCTCCTTTAGTGACCAATCACAAGCCAGGGTTTCCCAAATGTAGTTGAAAAATGCCAGGTCACAAACCTGGTTATTCTATGTGACTGCAATGTGTAAATCATATTATAATGCATAACTACAGATTTTTTTGCAAGTAAAACATGGTCTTTGTTATACATAAACATCAAAGAATATATATATATATATATTTATAAGTGTGCATTAAAAAGCACACAAGTGTGCACAATGCAGTGTATTTATTATTCCTTGCTGATAGTCATAATCATGGTAAAAGTCTGGGAGCTTAATACATTGACAGCACCAAAAAAGATCTTTAAAATCGTAAAGAATAGCTCCAAACATAAGCAGAATACACCTTGGTCATTAAGCAGTTAATGAAGAAAGAAAAAAGTCAATCACTTTCACAGTATTTCGGGAATACAAGACTTTTATACAATCTCATTGGGTTTAAATGCAGCATAAATTGTCTTTATTACATTACACTGATGCTGATCATGTACTTGTTAGGTACTGATATATTTTAAATCGTTTTTAATAATTCTTCCTGACAAATTATATCAGCCATTAAATGGTAGTCACCGAATATAATAAAATAGAAATGTTTATACAGCAATGTGTATTTTAGTATCGTGTTTCCTTTATTAAGTTCACTATTCACATATATATTGTACTCCGTATGTTGCTGTTCATCCTCTTGCATTCTTATGAGCTGCACATAATATGATAAAAATCTGCATACTAATATGAAGGGAATGGGGAAACAGTGTTAAAACAGCAGTCTTCACAGCGCTTGATTTCATTATCTTTGATTAGTTTAGATGATTTAGCTGACCTTTGCCAGGGAGAAAATAAATCACAGTTTTATAAGTTACAATCATCAGTTTGGCAAGTGGCAAGTCTGTGGATTATGCATACCTACCTTTTATATTTATTATCTAAAGAGATCCATACAACAGTGCTTTAGGCTGCGTTCACACTGTTGTGTTGTTGTAACATGAATATTGGGCCTGATTTAATAAAGTTCTCCAAGGCTGGAGAGGGTACAATTTCATCAGTGAAGCTGGCTGATCCAGCAAACCTGGAATGGTTCTAGTCCAGAATTGAAAACATTTGCTAACAAATGGAAAGTTACTTTCAAGAAATCCTTTCTAGGTTTGCTGTATCACCCAGGTTCACTGATGAAAGCCGTGGAGAGCTTTAATAAATCAGCCCCAGTATCTCAACTTTATGTGTGTTAGCGTGCTTCCTTCTGAATGGCAGCCCAACGCCGATTCCCGTATACACTAGTATTGCAGCACATCACAAAGCATGGTAATGCCCAAACTTCAATGTAGCAAATATATTGGATATCACTCCTGCTGACAGCACCAAAGAAAAAAAACTCAGAATAGCTCCAAACTTAAGCACAATACACCTCAGCCAATAAACGTTAATGAAAACAAAGTCAACCATTTTTCCAGCATTTCAGGATTGCAATACTTTTATACAATCTCACTGGATTTAAATGCACCATAAATTGTCTTTATCACATTACACTAATGGTGATCATGTAAAATTTTCAATGTAACAATTTTTGTTGGATTTCATCCCTACATGTAGTTTGTAAACTCCATTGTAGCTAAAATACTGGAAGTATTTCTGATGTGAGTGTATACATCAATGTTAGTTTCATAAAAACTGCTATAGTAGACTACATTTTTACAAAATACTATGAGCTATCACTATAAATATCTGTACTATACTATGGAAGAACTTGGTATACCCCATAAACCGACAAAACTTACAAGAATGATTTTATTAATTCCTGTGGTGAAGTACAAATACGGAATTAGATGTCTGGTGAATAAAATGTGAATTGGGACCTTCAAAACCCTTATCTATTATCACTGAACTAAAAGAGGTTAGAAAAGTGATAGAAGCATGTTTAATTTCTGATCACTGAAGGCATTTTATCCTACCACATCTTGTATGATGATATCTCCTGCCAAGAAGTTAGTTACAAAACCATTATTCCTTGTCACCTATGCCAGAAACACAATTAAAAAAAGATGCTTTGCTTTACAGAGCACAAAGTGTTGGTAAAAATCTGCCGACCGGTAAAGGACAATGGTGTATGGCAAATCACGCTAATGCTAACCTGTAAAGAAAGCAATACTTTTTTAAACGAAAATCCTTATAAAACAATGATTGTACTACAAGAATAGGGATCAATGTGAACTGCCCCATGAAAAGGGATGTTACTTATAGGTTAAATGACTGCTGTATAAAGAGATGTGAAGTTCTCTTATTCTTCTGCAAGTCAGCAGCTGATGGCTCTTCAAACTTTTTTAATGGGAAAGTATCAGTGTAAAGTAGTTACACCTGATATTAACTATAAATGGCTGATAATCCACTTTTTACTTTCTTTCCAGTTCTTCAAGAGTCCTTTAGAAAGGTGCATATTTGCCAGCAAATCCGTCAATAAAATCATTTTATCTCACCAAACTACATACAGTATTTTTAGAATTAAATGTCAATATTATTGACTATTGTGAGTTAGTGTATAATATATAATGTAAAACATTAGACTCCTCTAATTATTTATTGCTGAGGGGTTTATTCTGTGTATACAGCGGGGGAAAGAAGTGTTTGATCCCTTGCTGATTTTGTACGTTTGCCCTCTGACAAAAAAATTACCAGTCTATATTTGTAATGGTCCGTTTATTGTTGCTGTGAGAGACAGAGTAACAACAAAAGAACCCTCAAAAACCCAGTGCTCAAAAGTCAGAGCTTGATGTGCATTGTAATCAGTGAAATAAGTATTTGATCCCTTCGCAAAAGATGACTTGTACATGGTGGCAAACCCCTTGTTGGCAATCACAGAAGTCAGACATTTCTTGTAGTTGCTCACCAGGTCTGCACCCATTTCAGGAGGGATTTTGTCCCACTCCTCTTTGCAGATCCTCTCCAAGTCAGTGAGGATTCGAGGCTGATGTTTGACAACTCGAACCTTCAGCTCCCTCCACAGATTTTCTATGGGATTAAGGTCTAGAGACTGGCTAGGCCCCTCCAGGACCTTCATGTGCTTCTTCTTGAGCCACTCGTTTGTTGCCTTGGCCATGTGTTTTGGGTCATCGTCATGCTGGAATACCCATTCACAACCCATTTTCAATGCCCTGGCTGAGGGAAGGAGGTTGCTCACCCAACATGGCCTGTCCATTGTCCCTTTGATGCTGTGAAGGTGTCCTGTACCCTTAGCAGAAAAACACCCTCAAAGAATATTGTGTCCACCTCCATGTTTGATGGTGGGGATGGTGTTCTTGGGGTCATAGGCAGCATTTCTCCTCCTCCAAACATGGCGAGTTCAGTTGATGCCAAAGCACTCAATTTTGGTCTCATCTGACCACAACACTTTCACCCAGTTCTCCTCTGGATCAGATGTTCATTGGCAAACTGCAGATGGGCTTGCACATGTGCTATCTTGAGCAGGGGGACCTTGCAGGCTCTGCAAGATTTCAGGCTTTCCAGGCACAGTGTGTTACCTATTGCTTTCTTGGTGACTATGGTCCCAGCTGCCCTGAGATCAATGACAAGTTCCCCCCGTGTAGTTCTGGGTGGCTTCGTCACCGTTCTCATGATCATTGCAACTCCACAAGGGGAGATTTTGCATGGAGCCCCAGACCGAGGGAGATTGACAGTTATTTTGTGTTTCTTCCATATGCGAATTATCCAACGTCAACTGTTGTCACCTTCTCACCAAGCTGCTTGGCGATAGTCTTGTAACCCAGTCCTGCCTTGTGTAGGTCTACAATATTGTCCCTTACATCCTTTGACAGCTCTTTGGTCTTGGCCATGGTGGATAGTTTGGAATCTGATTGATTGATTGATTGATTGCTTCTGTGGACAGGTGTCTTTTATACAGGTACTGTAACAAGCTTGGATTAGCTTGGATTGTAATGTAATTAGTTATTTGGAAACTACAAAACATAAAAAATACAGAAGCATGTAAATATAAAAATGGAAGACATTATATATTTAAAAAAATATATATATTTTTAGTGGTGGATAAGAAGTTAAGCAACAGTACCAGATACATAAGAGATATAGTGTGGGTAAATACAATGAGGAATTCATTTTTTGTTGAGTTAGATCTTGTTTTTTACTACTTTTTGGGTGGTGAATCCTGGAGTGTTCAGTGTTAGCTTTTCCTGGAGTGTTCAGTGTTAGGGCAATCCTGCTGGATGCTCCAACAATAGTCAGCCATCATATGTACATCCAATCTACCCGATACTGTCCTTCCATGACCCTCAAATCTTGGTGGAATATCATGTGCAGAGGCGGAAATATAATACTCTTTCTATCAACAAGTGGCTCATGTAGAATGTTTGGATCACCTGGTTTTAGGGCAGATCTTGGAGGCCAATTCCTTTTCACACAATGCCTCTCACTAGCTCTGCTGTCCCACATGCACAGTTGGTGATATTGCAACAACTTAATGACTTTCTTTATTTCTGCATATTCTTCACAAAGAGAAACTGAATGGCCAATTGGGACTGACCCAAATATATTGCCATTGTGAAGGAGGAAACACTTTAAGCCCTGCTTTGAGCTATCAATGAATAGTCGCCATTCAGTTGAGCAACTGTCAGTTCTAAAGTACTGCAGAAATGCAATTTCTCTGGTTCGAAAGTACGATACCTTCGTTCCTTTTTCAAGTAAGTTTTTCTCACGCAGTCTTGATGCTAGGAGTTCTGATGCCTTCTTCGATAGTCCCAAATCAATAGCCAAATCACTCAACTCATGCTGATCAAATCTCTTACGAACAAAGTCTGCTTCATCTTCAAACTCTTCATCCTTGTTGTCACCTAGTTCATCACCATAATCATGTTCTTCAAGAGAGGATAGCGTAACGAAAACCGGCACTGGTTGTCAGAATTTTTTGTATATCATTGACAAGGATGAATGTAGTTTTGTCAAAGTACTGTATAAAAAGGTTCAGATTGAAAGGACTGTCAATTGACTAGAGCAGTATAATAACACATATAGTTGACACATATGACACAGCTAGCATAAGGAATAAGAAAACTTAGACCCTTCCTAAGACCTTCACATACAGGAACACGTAACGTTTAACACAAGGTATTAACAGCATTTTGGGCCAGTGAACTGTTAGCTAAATGAAAGCAAAAATAAAGAACCTTAAGTATATGTAAAGTATTGGCAGGTTTTATTGTTGTCTGCAGTTTCACTGGGGAGGTCCCAAAATTCTATTTATTCTTTTGACCACTGTCAGTAACACAGAAAGTATCTAGAAATTCATAACTTTACAGTTGTTACCAGAACAGAAAATTATAATGAAAAATAATAAGGGTTATTACTAATTCCTCTATCCAACACTGGTTAACACATGTTGGTTTACATACTTTAATTAGTAACAAGTAGAGATAAAGACCACTATATTAAACACTATGAAAGATTCGATTCTAGGCATGTAATGGACCACCTGAAATTCTTGGCACCAAAAGTTTTTGATAAATGATATAGCACATTGGATATAACTCTTGATAATGTATTAGACTTAGCAGTAGGTATGGATCTGCACACTAGAACTGGTATGTTACTACTGAACAATGCTCACAGCACTTAGGCTAACTCAGCATGGAACTAGCAATAGAAGGCATCACACATGGAAACAATGTAGGCAGGCATAATGTAAGAGGAATATCCTGTGAATGGTCACATCATATGTAAATTCAGACTACAGTGCAAATCAAATACTTGACAGCTAAATTAGTAGATTTATTAAAGTAGTGGGGTCTGTTTACTTTGCAGAGAGAATGTAAGTGAATGAGTTAAACATGAGTAAAAACCTAATTATAGATGACAGAAAAACTGGATGTTTGTTTGCACAAGTATGGGCATTTAAAATGACCACAGCTTTGCTTTGTACACTAACATCCGGCAGCATGGTGGCTCAGTGGTTAGCACTCTAGCCTTTGCAGCACTTGGTCCCATGTTCATATCCTGGCCAGGGCACTATTATTATTATTAAACAGGATTTATATAGCGCCAACATATTACGCAGCGCTGTACATTAAATAGGGATTGCAAATGACAGACTAATACAGACAGTGATACAGGAGGAGAGAACCCTGCCCCGAAGAGCTTACAATCTAGTACTATCTGCATGGAGTTTGTAGGTTCTCTTTGTGTTTGCGTGGGTCTCCTCCCACATTCCAAAAACATGCACTTAGGTTAATTGGCTTTCCCCCAAAATTGTATAAAGACATATTACTATGGTAGGGACATTTAATTTTGAGCCCCTTTGTGGGACAGATAGTGACATGACTATGGACTTTGTACAACACTGCATAATCTTTTTGTTTGGGTAACGGTATTTATTAGGAATGTGTTTATATTATTAAGGCTTGTCAGTCCATTACCCTATGCTAGCAAGAATAATTTGCCAACAAAATTATACCACAGGCCACCGAAAAGCACATGAGATACCAATAACATTTTAACAGATTCCATAAAGTTTATAGAAGTTATCATTTATAACTGTAAACCTGACTTTGCCATGTTGAACTCTATTAGCACTTACTGTAGCACTGTAGCACTGCTTTGTTTTCCAACTAGCTCCTTATAGCAAGTGACCTTCAACCCGAAGCATTGCTTTACTGAATCTCGCTGGTTTTCAGTCTGCACTGACCTCATGCCTTACCTTCATTATTGTTTTCTTTGTTTTATGAAATTTAAACTTGTCAAACTTTACTTACTGTCTCATTGCATGCTTATATATATATATATATATATATAGCCTGAAAAGCTGAAATCGGAAGTTTGTTATTTACTTGGAAGGATCAAGCAGGTCTCTTTTCGGCTTCTATTCCCAATTTCTAGGCAACAACACACCTACTAAAACAATGTTAAATAACAAGTATTTTTTTACAATTGTTATAAAATATGTTAAAAAAATGAATGCCTCAAAAGAAATTGCAATGGCAAATGATTATTTTGAATAAATGTGTCCTTCTCTACAACAATGAAGAAAAGAAAGCAATGCAGGCCACTCTTACAACCTTTAGGCTTACTTGTAAACTTACTGCTCTACATAGTACATACTGCATAAATATAAACATAACATTTATGTTTAAGTTAAGTAAAAATTGCTTTAACCTGCAAAAATATACAAACTGAGCCCATGTGATTTTGTTTTTCCTCTTCTAAATATATTTTTTAAAAATAATGCATCACAGATGTTTTTATTACCATTTATTTTTTGGCATTTCTGAATGTTAGCAGTGATGGGTGCTTCTTGGCCCTAGGCGTTATACTCAAGTTAAAGCATTTTTCTGTATTTTTAGGTAAAAATAATGACCCCAGTGAATATGTGGATTGGTTTATAATCGAGTATATACCAGAAGGTAACAGAATCCTCAATACTTATAGTACAGGCTATTAATATGTACCTTGTAAACAGTTTACATCTGCTGTTCCACTTAGTATTGGTTAAATGTTTTATATTAGATAACTGAAGTATACCTGCAGTGCTATATAATGAGTTATATTATACATATTTTCATATTAAATTAGAAGTTTAGACCTCAGCACAGACAGAGAACTCACAGATAAAGTTATTTAGTTAAACACAGAGATGCATAAAGCAATGGTTATTATTCTCTAGTGATATATAGGGAGGCTAAAATGAATATGCAAGACATATGTGTTTATTACATTATGGACATAGTCTATTCATAAACACCATTATTCTAATACAGTACAACAGAGTGCCATTATGAGAAGGCTAATATTTAACACCATATATATCAGAAGAAGGCATGACATGTAGGTATAGTCCAGTCATCTGGTGCTGTGTTCTGCCACAGCTTTTGGAAGATGCTAAGGTTATTTGGATGTGTATGCCTATACTGTACGTAGACACCCCTACTAGCTTATTTTGGTGTAAAGAACTACTCATTGGCTAAAGCATAGTCTCTAAGTGGCTATTGTGCTTGCAGCTGCAGGTCCTGGTTTACAACCACACAAGGACGGAGTGGTGTGTGTATATTTTCTGTGCGTTTGAGTGACACTCATCTGAATGTTTCAGTTTCTTCCATTAATGCTAAAACATACTGGTAGATTAGATGGTGATTGAACAAATTGCCCTATGTGTTTGGATGTATTAGAGACATTCTTTTCCATAGGATAAAGAAATTATTACATGTACTCTCTAAATTGCTATGCAATATGTCAATGCTATATAAATATAGAAACAAATAAATATGTAGCATGGGTTATCTCAAACATTTCTGGCATTTGATAAGTTTTATCAATAAGGATTAAAACCTCTGCAAATATAAACTGATCTCTGCACTATGCCTTAGCGGAGAAGCTCACACAACTCACCTGATGAAGATGACAAAATTACAAACTACGTGGCAGCATTCACATTATTTGTTCAAGGATGTTTTCTTTCTGGTTTTTCTTTATGAATGAGAGGAAAGAATAAACCCCAACCCCAAATATTACCATATACTTTTTCAGGCCTACATGCCTTCGCCCCTTGTAAAGCCCAATCAATTTGGCGACAAATCAAAAAACTGGAAGAAAAGGTGAAAAACTTTGGGACTGGGACAAGTGAGTGTATTAAAAAACTTGCAGTCAGGCAGTATGTTTATTTTAATGCCAAATGGATTTGGTTTGCGTTTTTAAAATTTTTGCTATAATTTCCCTTTAAGTTGATAGATTCCTAAAAGTCTGATAGAGATTAGGACACTGAAGCACAGAACCCAAAATATGATATTCATGACACAGTTGCATTATTAACTATAAAATTCTATTAGAAGTTGGATTAAAGTTAACTGAAACTGATCTGATGGAATTAAATTTGTTAATTCATAGCAAAAGTAAAAGTGCTGTATTGCAAGCTGTAAGGCTGTACATAGAAGCATGGACAAATTAGGACTTAAATTTGTATATTATTTGGATTTAGACCCATCAACTCCCAAAAAACCAAAGGGTCCATATAGAAATGTTTTCACTCAAGGTTAACCCATTCACATTTTTTTACATTGGGTTCAATTAGAAAATATATGAATCGTGTTGATTTATAACTTTTCTAAATGAATCCAACGTGGCATATGGGTTCAAATTAGCCCAAATGGTTACGTTTGGAAAGCAAAGATTTATAAATGGTTCTTCCAGTAATATAGGGTGAGTACAGAGAAGCATTCTCTATACTGCACATGTGATACATTAAACACACAATATCTTGTGTCACTTGCTCACTTCTCTAATTAGAAATGTATGCCACTGCTAATTAGTTTTACATTCAATGAACTGTTTAGAGTTAAAAGCACAAAAATACTTTTCATTTGTATTTATTTAACCCACTTGCCTTAAATATTTTTTTCTAAAGTGTATGTACATGCTTTACTTTATTTAACAGTACTTTTCCCTTCCATGTTCTTTAGGAGTCGTACTCCAGCAAAACACCAGTGGTGTTTTCATTTACAATTTTACCTTTACCTGCTATATTATAAAAAGCCTGCTCTGCTGCATCTTTCTGCAACTTGGTCAGGGGACACCACCCAGGGGACTTGTTCATCGTCATTATTATTATTACTAATAAACAGGATTTTTGTTGCACCAACATATTACGCAGCACTGTACAATAAATAGGGGTTGCAAATGACAGACAAATACAGACAGTGACAAAGGAGGAGGAAAGAACCAGGCCCGGAAGAGCTGCAATCCTGCATGTAAAAAAAAGAAATTGATCAACATTGCCTCTTTACATGCAGGGAAATGTAGTTCTTTTGCAAGTGTCACATGACACTATCTATATCTGTATCTAGGGAATGGAAGTTACAGGAGGAGTATGCAAGGAGCTAATTTTTTGAAGAATAAAACATAGATAGCTACAACTGGGGGCATGGATTGCAAAAAAATTCACTTTAGTTTGAGACTTTAGTTCTAATTTAATAATGATGGCTCTGGTTTTACGAAGCATGACATTTAAATGTACCTTCATCACTAACAATTAAACTTTTCCAGCCTGCAAATCCACTCCAATCCCATTTGTAATCTGAGTTGTTATTGTCATGCATTCAATAAATTGCATTGGGACTAGAGGTTATATTATTTTGCAACTACATTAAAAAGAAGCAATGCCAGGGGGCCTGGAGCTGGCGGCAAGTGAATAGCATGGTTCTTGAATTTAAGGGCTGTACACAGAGTTTTAAATTGGACAAGGTCACTGTGTATCGGGGGAGAGAATATTGAAAGCTGGCTGTATTCAAGGAGAAAAGCTCATAATTTACCTGTAAGTGGACAAAGAAAGGGACATTTTGCTTAGGGCAAAGGGTGAGAGTCATGCTAATTGTCAATCAACATTCATATTTTCCTGGTAATGAGATTGTTGCACACCAGGATTCTTACCAGTAAAAACTATTGTTGCTTAAGTAATGGGCTAGTTAAAAATAATTCCATCCTTTGAACTTTAATAGGCTGAGAAAACAGATTTACATCTGGATGTCTGGACCCAACCGATATTGCCGCAGCTTTCTGTGATAAATATTTTAAATTGCTTGTTGCCAGATAGGAGCATTAGAAGCTGAATTCATAGGGATTCTTACATTGAGTGATTGTCAAAAAGGCAGGAAAAAAAAAAAAATCTTCAGCTTTCAATTTCTATGATAAACCCTGAGATATATTTGAGTGAAATTCACTGTACAAAGAAAAAGCCATTTTCTCTATTCCTTCACAAGGCATATGCTAGATCAGTCTGAACTGAAAGGTTTTGTATGAAAAGCGCATATGATTTGTTGAAAATGTTTTGCTTGGTCAATTGGACAGCCTCCTTTCTTAAAGGTATCTAGTGTGATCTCCTGGCTGTAGCACGAAGATTTAAGTGTTTTATAAACTGTTTAACACTTTGATGCAGTGTTTTCTAGACAGAAAGACAACAAACTCATTTCTGGTGATAAATTCTATTCAGCAGCTGCACACAGCCATCCTACACAACAGAAGGTATTGGCACCACGCTGGCTGCTCGTTCACACAGGAGATGGCAAGAGTCTGTAAATAACAGAAATTTACAGAAAACATCTACCAGGCAGCTTACATAATCATTTAAGTGTTGCCACAGATTTAGACGGTAAAGGAAAAGTATAGCTGACGTTCATTTAGAACAGCGGTGCCCAATCTTCCGCCCCTGGGCTGGATGTTGCTGTCAGATCCAGCCCTCTCCTCATTCCCTATCTGCTCTGTCTGTTTGTTGTCTTGGGGGGTATGGGGTGCACACATCTCCTATGTTTCTCTATTAGATCATGGTGCCAGGAGAAGGAACTGCTTGTACTGGGATCTGTGTCCATGTGGCTGTCATTATCCCCATGTATAAATCCTCATATCTCCTTCACTGTTTGGGGAAGAAATGTGAAATTTTTAGGGTACACAGGGAACCCTAAGAACTGACATAAAAACAAATGTAGGCCTTCTACACCAACCTAAGTCGCCAGATATGGGGTCACAAGCATAAAATCCTAACAACAATCAGGGATATTTTCACAATAACTGGGGCTATATAAAGAGCAGGGTCCCTAAATTGAGTTTGCATGTTGGGGACCATCTAGGGGTCACAAAACTTTTGACTACCCCTCTCCCCCCACTAAAATGTTATCACTCCTACCATACCATGGTGCCCTGTCATGTCTGCTTATGTTCTTTGAATCCCAAAAAAAAAACACTAATATTTTCGACAATTACTAATATGGCATATGGCATTTGAAATAGCTACACCTAGAGGATTCTATTGATTAGTACCAGTATGTGAAAAATTAAGTACACTTTTATTACTTCCATTGGATTTGGGATGGTAAGTACCAGACAGGTGCTGATATTCAAGCACACTTGATTCAATAATCATCAATTATGCTATGTACCTCTGTACTCATTCCCGAGGGTATAGGGGTAAACACCTGGGTACCCCTTTATTAACGGGGGCTTTTAGATTCCAAAGAGTCCCCCCACCTGTAGACCCCTACAACAAAGGCTACATTGTGGGGAAGAGGCCCTCTCGCAGGTGGATCTGGTTTGTATAAAAAGGGGGGTTCCACAGCCTATCGTAAGTTTCCAAAAGGTGGGGCTCTATTTTTTTTTTTAATGTAAAAGTTAAAAAAAACTAAAAAGCGCTTACATTTTAATATTTTATGGACTTTCCCTACTTCTGCACCTGCCTACAGTTTTGACTAGTACCATGTCCAGGACAGAATCCATTTCTCAAGAGGTGATGTTCTTAGCATCACTGTCAATTTTCTGGGGTTTTTTGGTACGTAGCTAAAACCGTAGGTTAAAATGGAAGACAAATTTTTATTTTATAAGGACCTCTGTAGCTTTAAAGGCACAGCAGTAAGTGAGCTTGGTTTCACCCCACCACCTCCCTATTAGTCAATGAAGGTGACAAAAACAATAAAACATCATTAATTAAAGAGGCTTGGAGGAGGAATAAAAAACATGACTATTTGACCAGCATTGACAATTGGTTTGGTGGCAGATTAACCTCATTACCTGAATAGGTGTTATAGATTCGTAACTTTTCCATTTAGGATTTCGGCTGAGCAGCATATAACTGTTAGAGGGTACTGAAATAGGACTTTCTGACAAAATTCAGAAAGCTCATTTACACTGTTGCGCAGTCCTGGTGTATTGAGACAGTCCAAAACCCTGTTTAGAATCTCTGATTCTCCACCCATGATGAGTCGTATCATTGATCCCACACATGAAAATGATGTCCCTTGCCTTGAAATGTGTGGATGACACCTAAAACAGACTCTATACAGCGTGAGTGGCAAGAGGACATGGGTCTTTCCATTGGCACTTCCTACTCAATCTAAAGAACAGATAATGTCCTATGCAGCATATCCCTATACCTGGTCATTGAATGAGTTTAGTTGTCTGGAGCTTCTCCATAAACCTAATTCTAGACAGAGATATTTTCTGTGTCTCCTACAGAACTAGTCTAAGCACTGTTCTTGATACCAACCTCCTGTGATCCCTGAACATCAACATTCAGCAACATTAGGGCTGGAAGAGGGGCAGAATTCATTGCCAATCACAACTGCAATACAGCTGCGAATATACTTACACATGAAAGAGCAGAGTGATTACCTCATCAACGTGTTGCCAATTTTATATTGCCCAATCACTTTTTTACATTCTCAGCAAAAGAGTTTTGTGGGATACATCTAGTAAGAGAATAATTCAAGCTTTGTTACGATCCTCTGAGCCCTTCTTCTAAGCTGCTCTCATTAAAGCTTCTTTAATATTATAATATTCAACAGAATACATCCCAAGGCCTGTTTGGATTCTGGAACTGTGTGATATGAACCCTATCCAATACAGAATAAATGATGAAAAATACAACTCTACCACTTCCTCTATTCCCTATTTTCCTCCTCTGCTGTATGTGTCTCGTCCAATGTGGGTATGCTGCCATACAGCTATTTTGGGGTACAAAGAAAGTTAGCGGCCCCCTATAACTGACAGGACACATTTTATGGTATATTTTCTGCTCTTTGGTACAGGAATGGTGAGGGGCAGCAATATATGACCAGCCAGCACTGTATGATAGGTTTAGTTTTGTATCTTTCATATAATGAGCATCAAATGGGCACTGCAAAAATGTTTGATTTGTCATTTCTTTCAATTGGTGCATGTACGCTGTGGTAACTAGAAACATTTTATTTGAATTTAATTTTAGATTAAAACTATTCAAATTTTAAACATACATATTTAAAGTCTGTTTGCATTGTGGTCCATGACTTTTATCTTAATGTAAACATTGGCCCCCAGAAGAAAAGATGTTGGGCACCACTGACTTAGAATATTTTTTGAGTTAATATTGCAGTGCTTTAAAGAAACATTTTTACCTCCTTGTCTACTCTAGAGAAAGTGGTCAATAGGACAGTATGTGGAGGCAAATATAACATACTGAAATACAGACAGTGATAAAAAAAATTATGTGGTCAAACGGAAAAAGGTTAGATCATCTAAGTGGTTGTTTTGCTTTCTGTATCTTCGTCAGTTAGATTCCCTAAACTTCTTTGATTTTAAAATAGTTTCAATTCCATTGAAAATAGTGGTCACTGGGTCTGGAACTAGGGCAAATATGCCCAACAACTTTTCTTGCATTGTGGGAGCAAATAATAGGCAAATTAGGACCTGGCATTCGCCATAAAACTCTCTTCAACTGTACTATGAGTAACAATAGTACAGTACCTACACATGACACATTGGGGGTTGATTTACTTAAAAGGAATTTAATCTGATCACTCAATTATAACTGTAGAATATTATTCAATTTTGTCTGTGAATTTGCTGAAAATTTTTCAGTGCAAAAAACACATAAAGAAGTAAAAAAAAGGGATTTTTGCTTGCAAACTTTTTGATAGCTGGAGTCAACAGGGCTTCATCTCATTCACCAAGCTAAATTATCTTTTGCACTGTGACAATTTAAAAGTCCCCAGCCTATACTTCTTTGGTAAATAAATCTCAATGCCTCCACTGTAACGTTTTTGTGGAAATATACCTTCTAAAACCCAGCCAGTATGGAGAGTATGGCATCATGCTGACTTAGCAATATCCACAAGCAGTGCAGCTCACTAAATAGACCTAGGATCAGGTGGCATTACACAAACAAGGGATATTTTCTTGCCTCTTGATCTACAGCAAACAAACACAGCAATACACTTATAAATCTGAAACAAAAGTGAAGGGGGTGGGGGATACGTGGGATATACCAAAGTATTATTGTATTACTCCAACTGATAATTACTAAGCCTAAGACTAAGATATACTGAGAAAGAACTGTGGTGATACACAGATGTTAAAATTACTAAAATAAGTAAAAAAACACAGTTATCTTTTACTTTTCTTGATACACTTCAGTCAGTGCTGCAAATAAGCATTTATATGCATCACCTACTTGATCAAGGCCTGTGGTTTATACTCTCTACTTCTTTTTTCATGGTGTGTTTTTTCACTTTCAGTGTGATTGGTAATACAAAAACAGGGAAGCCTGCTCACAAAAGCCAATGAGCTACCAGTCATGCAAGGCCATCATGAAATTGGATGATGCAACAACTGCCAGGTTTGCCTAAAGTGGAACTAAAACATTACACACGTGTGACCAGGTAAGTTGTTTATTGCAGAAGATACAGGAAATGTATTTTCTGCAATAGAATAAACTTAACATACTGTTCACAATTTTTAATCCGAACCCACTTCTGACCTCCCCGTCATCGACATCTTCACTTGGCCCTCTTTTGGGTTTGGGATCTTTGGCCATCTTGATCAGCTAGGTTGGAATGATGTTACTCCCGGCATGCAGACAGGAGTTGATTATTTCCTGGCAGTCAGCTATCACACACAGTTCGATACAATAAAGAAAGGGCTATGATCAGGCAGGTAACTCACAGAAAGAACATTGTCTATCCCTTCTGCAAAAAAGTATGTTTTTCTCAATCAATTTTATGTAAGTTTAATTCCACTTGAAGTCTATAGGAAACAGTGAAACATATAGAGTTATATAGAATAGCTTTAATGAAGTACACTTTTTATATTGTACTTTTAAGGAGTATAGACAGACAAGTGTAGTAGTATGGTAGTATGGTAAATTAAGGGAGCATTTTCATTTTATAAATTATTTTTGCTTGATGTATCCTACTGCTTAATACCACTTGTTGACTGGAATAAGTTGTAAGGAGACTTTATACTGTATAGTGCCATTGAGGGAAAAAAGAGAAAATCCATGGACTTGTCTGTAAGGTACACACTTCAAACAATTCTTATGTTGAGACTTTATATAACAAATACTTATATACAGTATACAATGGCAAATTGTATTTTGTGTGACAAAAAAAATGTGAAATCCCAGACACTTGCTCTCTGTACCAAGCTATTAGCACAAGTATCACTCATATTACTCATTGTGCCTCCAGCTAACATTTTTCAATTACAAGATAATTTGTGTCTCATAACTTAAAAATTGTTGAAGTGACCTTTTAATGGTATTTTTTTTATAATTTAGGTCCTGGGGAAGTGTTTTAAAAAAAGAGACAAAAAATATGCAGCGGCATTACTGATAAATTGTAACAATTTTCTTACCTATTATGTTATAAATTATTTATGCTGCATAATTAATCACAAACTGCTGGTTGAAGAAACTGTGTTTTTGTTTAAACAGTGATTTTCTGATATACATACATACAAGAGGAATTTTTGAAAATAGAAAGTAACTTCTTCTTTAATCATCTTCTTATCACTTCAATCAAATGCTATGTATGGGGAAGACCTTTTCTATATTCCATAAAATATTTGAGGGCTTATTGCCCAATCCTTCTGCTATCAAAAGTTAAATATTCAAAATATTCCTATACAAAAAGGCAGCTTGAGGACAAATTGCTTTATCAAAAAGCACACATTATATTTATTGCAACTCACATAACATCAACTTTAAAAAGATATTGTTTTACAATGAATTGCTTTGTTGTACATCCAGATACAAAAGAATATTATATATCAATAGCCAACAGATACAAAAGGATATTATATATCAATAGCATTGAAGTGTCATTTCAAAAGCGATGATATCCATAGTTATTAACGGGTTTCACAGTCATGCTTTATATGTGTTTCACAGTCTGCTTCTTCAGACCATATCTTAATGCCCAGAAATTATGATTCACCCAAACATATAAGTAAAAAATATTTAAAATGTAATAGAATTTGTATGTAATAATGTAGCTCAAATGTGCAGTGTTAAGAATCCATATGACATTCATTTAGTGTCCACATGTGAATATGACAAAGAAGAAAGAAAATGTCTCACCCCTTATGTTGGCACTGGATATCACCATTGAGTTGTACAAGGTATGGGGTATAAAGTGGCCATCCCTTCAGTCCAGTAACTTTCTACAAAAACACAAGGTAAGTAACCTATGAACCTATTCTGCCCTTCCAAACACACAAATTATTATTTATGGAAGTCATCCATTTGTTGCTTTACTTTTCAATATTGTAGTGTTTACACCATCTCAAAAAAGACAGGGATACATAAGTTATCTTTCTGTTTTTTTTTTGTACCTCTCTGCAATCGCATCCAGCATAGAAGCTATATTACATGGAGAGTGCCTCCCCTCCTCTCTTTTATGTTGCTATGCTGCGTACTACGTCACCACGTTCTGCCATATAGTGATGTCATTGCATCTTGGCGTGGACACCGTACCTACATCACTTCCTGTGACACTCCAGGAAGTGAAAGTCAGAGGATATCTGGCCCATACTCCATGTAAAGGCATGAGGTGGCTGTGAGTTGCAATAAATATAATGTTTGTTTTATTGATAAAGCAATGTATCTTCAAGCTTCTTTATCACTTCAGACTGTATTAAAGTGTACCTTTTTTCAAATAGGTCAAAAATATTTTTTTTCTGCATTATAGAGAATCCATCAGAGAAATGCTAAACAGTCAAGTAGCTTCAGTCAGGGTACATATTGAACTTGAGAACTCTGGAATTCTGAATTTTGTCACATAACTTGAAAACTCAGCACCATAGACTTGATATTGCTTGAATTTTTGCAGTATCGTGCAGATAGTTCAAATTTCACATATACTTAATTTTGCCATTCATATTAATTTTAGTAATTTTAGTTAAAAAAGCATATAATTATCTTTACCAATCTATATTATCAAAAACACAATGGGTCACCTGACACCTTGCAGAAGGAGTTAATCAAATTCTATAATAAATGGCCCACATTTCCCGAAATAGCAGTGAGTTATACAAATTTTGAGTGGCCTGGGTAAGCAGAGACCAAGCATGAGAAATCTCAAAATCTGCCGGGCTACTGACTTTATTTTTTGGAAAAAAAAATGCTAGGTGAAAGAGAAATCATTTTCTACATTCACTAACATAAGTGCCAAGAGAGATGGGTATATTGAAGCATTCAAGGTTTTATTGCTTTTCACTATCGTTGCTGTCCAGGTTCCGGGTGGCTATACCACGAACAAAACAAACTTCAGCTTACCATGTGGGATTTCTCATAATGCTTTAGGAGCAGCTGGCAGGCTGAAAATGAAAATACACCAGAAAGCTCACTTTTGTTAATTTCAAGTGTTAATTTCAAATTAAAATAGGGTTTTACAGATTGCAGGCACTGGTAAACTCAAACTGAATCCTCTTCCTTCCATTGATCAGCCAATTTCCAGTATGACATGAACAGACTCCTTCTAAATCCTCCCATGCCACATCTAGCATTCTGTGAAGCGTTTCACAATGAACGCTCTGAATAATTATTTTAGATTTCCATCTTGGGGCTGTTGATGAAGAACTTGAAACAAGTAGAGGGAGAGGATGAAGATATTCCATGCACTAAACCTAACTTTTAATTTCCCATGATGAAGAAAAGGGGGAGGACCGTCCAAGAGATTGTGCCACTTCCCACCACTTACTGTGAGATTGAGTCTGGTCTGGAGGGATAGAAAGTAATAGATGTTAATGTGCATAATCCAACAGGAAAAAGGGCATGGAACACTATAGCCACAGATAGGGGGAAGATAAGGGCTACTGTTCAAGTTTTGTACTATGAGTAATTAAAACTGTGTACCCTTGTACTATATCTTTAAAGGTGCATGAAAGTTATATGTACTTTACAATGCCATGCCATGCAAAAGAGGGCCACAAGGTACCTTTAAACCAGAAAACCCGGATTTCATAGTGGTGTAAATTGAATTTGGATTTGTTCAATGTTGTAGTGACTCTCCTAAGACAAGAAAAATACACCAAATTTTCTTCCATGTTGGAATCAACCTGATCAAGACCAAATAGTTTTAGAACCAAACAGAGATGTGTTTGACAAACACTACTTTTACCTATGCATGCTTACAGAAGGGATAACCTAATCAACCTGATGCTGCTCCTTTTTTGTCCAGTTGCAGTTTGAGTGGGTTTTGAACCATTCTGTACTGTTTAACTAAAGTGTAGTAAGCAGAAAGTTTCAAAACCTGGCCTAGCAACAGAATTACACATGTTCATGCATAAAGATATATATTGTTTTATTTTCATGTATATACAGTACATGTGTAATGATGAGTATAAATAAATAAGTAAACTTTTAAGACATTTCGGAAAAGAGATTTTATGGATATACATAGAAATCTGGAAGTACACATATTGCTTTTGTTATACCAGTAATGATACAAGCCATGTATTACATTAAACCATTTATGCTTTGTGCTGAAACACATTCTTTGTTTTGATCCAAGCTTTCTTTTCCTGCACATGCTGCAGCATTTTAATGTGTTTATTATAGCAAGCCTGCACATTATCATGGGCAAACTGTATTATCAAACAGCAGAAGTAGCCAGCATTATTATCAGAATCTTTCCTTTTAGACATACAGCACCTTTGTTTTTATTTTATTGGGTACAATTTTATACTTGGTCTGTCCCAATTGCCCCAGTGTGGTTGTTGAGTAATCAAGAGACAAGATATTGAAAATAAATCAACAGATAATGTTAGTAGGAACAAAGATTAAATGTATACAGCGCAGAGAACAAAGAGAATAAAGGCAATAAGGAAAGCAAGTAGAAAAGAAGTGGAAGTGGGTGGCAAAATTGAGTGGATGGCAATCAGATGAGATGCAGAAAATATATAGGGTGTTTAATGCTATTTGTTTGAAGTTGACGTCAGTAGCTCATCTGTTATTACCTTTGAGAGATCGTACAACGATGTCATGCAAAATGAGTTGGCATTTGTAATGAGTATTAAAGCAATACCTATACTTGGGGATCAAAAACACATTTATATTCATACAAAATATGTTTAAATAACCAGACAAATATGAACAGAGCATGTTGATGAAATATCTACAACTGATAATAACAATCGCCAACAGACAATGGTGAAGACACAGAGGATCTGTATGCTTGTGTTTTTTCTTTTCTAATAGCTCAGTGCTATTTCCTACACAGTTTCAAACACAATAATCCAATCTGTGTACATAACTTTTTTACCTATTCAATGTATATGTAAAAAAAAAATTATACTACATATAAAGGTTTATGTAAGTATTTTTTGTAATAACATAAATAACAAATGAGAGACAGACATTAAATCCCCAAACTACACAAAAAGCTAACTGAAATGAACATATCAATCCTAGAGCATCGGAAGCATGAGCACTACAGAAATATAGCCTGTCATATTTGCAGGCTTTCCAAGCCACAAGGCCTTGCCAGGGATCTAGAAAGTAACACTAACAATGAAAGTGGGTGCATAGCCCCTTGTTTTTATAAATCAGGCTCCTAGTACGTAATAAATATTAAATATTCCTAAAACAACCTGGCCCTACTATTAGTTTAAATAAGTAGACTGCCTATATACTGTAAACCTATACAAAAGTGTCTCTGTTTCCACAGGAATATTTAGCTGATTGTCCGATTCCATTTCACCTACCTTTGCATGCATATCTATAAATTAAAGCAGAACCTGGGAACTCTGTGGCAATTGCTTCTGCTAAAAAACTCAGAAACTCAGAAACAGTTAGAATGTAACCCAATAGTGGCAAAAATGTAAAACATTTGACTAGCTGTATGATTTAAACAGTAATGCTGAAACCACACATTTATTCAGCATCTGTAGACTACTACCTACTATTACCTCAATAAATCAACTTTGATGTTTTTTTTCCATCTGACAGTATTAGCTTCATTCCACAAGAGCTTCATTTAAGGAAGTGACAAAGCATTGATTTATTCAGCACCGCCTTTGATTATTTCTGGCAATGTTTGACTCATATGACATTCATGTATGTGTTATGTTTAACTTCAACATTATTCCCTTCACATTCATTTACCACATTCCCTCTAATTCAAATTAACTTTTCTGATTTATGCATGCTGTTATTGGGTTACTTTAAATGATGTGTCTCTTTTCATCAATAGAAAGTCATGCCAAATTAGATATGTACAGTGCATGTGACCGTATGTCCTCCAGGCCAGACAATATCACTAGATAAAGTTGTATTAACTTTTACCTGTATGTGTAAAAGAAAAATATAAGGGATTCAGGGTTGTGCCTGATAGATTCAGCATTTCTTGAGCACTTACAGCAGTTTAGGCAAAGTAGGTAGTAAGTAGATAGAAGTAGCTTACTACTTTCCTAGCCCATACCCACTAATGGTGTATCTGATGTGTGTGTCAAACCAAAAAAGTATATTTTTTAAATAAAAATCTGAATGAAGTAATGAGGGGACAGAAGGAATCCTTGCATGCTTTTTCGGCAATTTGATTTCAATACAGAGATTTATCCTTATTTTCCATTCCTTTGACAACGTTTTACGTGACAACAAGGGAGGGGAAGACAGACAGAAATGAAAATGTTTTGATAATAAAGTTATAAAAGAGTAAGAAAGGAGTACATTGATCTGCAAGCATTTTGTTACTGTATGTATTTCTGTTGCATATTTTCCCCCACCTTGTGTCTGGTGAAACTTTGATCAGCATGAAATAGGAATAAATAAGTAAGAATAAAGCTCCTTAATCGAGCCCCCAAATAGCATTAACAAAAAGCGCATAGACGTTTTGTACTTCCCTATCCTATCCAAAACTAGAAAAAAAATTGCCTTGACATACAATTAACCACTTTATCTCTCAGATTTGAATACCCTTTATAGACCATTGCATTTTTTTTCATTTCTGCTATGGGCCAGTTTATTTCTCATAGTATAATAATTTTGCATAGGATTAAAATGTAATGCTTTCTTTTGTGATAATATATTACAAAAAAAATATAAAGGTTAAAAGTATTTTAATCAAAAATACTATTAAAGCCTAAATCATATTTAAAAAAAAAAACAATCCTAAAACAGTAGAAAAAAATGAAAAGCTTACTTTAACTTTACTCATGTTAATTACTGAATGAAATGAAACAGTAGATACAAAAGTAAAATGTTACCTTGTAACTCTATCACAGGCAGAAATAGTATTGATAAACACTGTGTTAGAAAGTCAATTTTTTAACATCAACATCATCTACAGGGGGAATGACAGAATGACAGGGTGTACTGCATATGCCCTGTGTAATTTTATTACTTTTTTTAATTATATTTATCCGTACCACCCTAGGTGTTCATAATTGGTCAGTAATGAATGCAGTAAGTAGTATGTATAATTTACTATTATCAAGCTTCAACTAGTAAAAGGTCCATGATTCCTAGGAAATTAAAGTTTTATGAGATAGCATTGTTCTTCTACATATTTATGTAACGTAAACCTTTAAATGGATAAAATTATAGGAAAATATGAATTATGTTATTGACATTTTGTGTATCTATTTACACAATGTTACTTCAACCCCTAAAAGCCGAGAGCAGCACATCTAGTAGTAGTGGGGAGGGAAACGCAGGAAGGAAAAGACAATTGGTAGTCATAGGGGATTCTATCATCAGGAGGGCAGATAGTTTGTAGACAGAATAGTTTGTCACCTGGATCCCTTCAACCGAATGGTTTGCTATCTCCCTGGTGCCAGGGTTCGGCATGTGGTGGACCGAGTGGACAACTACTGGGAGGGGCTGGACAGGACCCAGCTGTCTTGGTCCATGTTGGAACCTATGACAATATAGATGGAAGTTGGAGGATCCTTAAAAATCAGTTTAAGGAACTAGGTTCCAAGCTGAAGAAAAGGACCTCCAAGGCTATGTTCTCTGGAATATTGCCTGTGCCATGCGCAACACAGGAAAGGCAGAGAGAGCTTAGACAGCTAAACGCATGGCTGGTGTAGAAAGGAAGGGTTTGGGTTCATAGATCACTGGGCTGACTTTTCATTGGTTTACAACCTGTATGCCAGAGATGGTTTGCACCTAAAAGAAAGGGGGTCTGTTGTGCTAGGGCAAAGATTTAGGAGAATGGTGGAGGGATATTTAAACTAGGACAGAGGGGGGTGGGACAGTCAAATAAGGTGGCAGAAAGGTTAGTCAGGGATAAGACACTAGTGGAGGGTGGATTGGGGATAGTTTGGGGGAGGATTATGGATAATTGTAAGGAGCTTCCCATGTTACAAACAAAACATTGGATTGTGATGTACTAGTTGTACTGAAAAACAAAATGATTTGGCAAACAATGATGGTAAAAACAGCAATGGTTTAAAGAGCCTGTTCATGAATACTAGAAGTCTAGCAAACAAGATAGGGCAGTTGAAAGCCTTAATGAGTGAGGAGAATTATGACTTAGTTGGCATAGCTGAATCCTGGTTTTGTTCTTCGCATGACTGGGCTGTCAATATTACTGGGTATACTCTCTTTCGTAAAGACAGAGTAAAACCAAAGGGTGGTGGTGTCTGTCCGTATGTGAGAAGTGATCTAAAAGTTAATGTGAAAGAAGAAATTGCGGATAGAACAAGCAATGAGGTTGAGGCATTATGGATGGAGTTGAATGTGGGGTTGAATAACACACAATTAATGATTGGAGTCTGCTATAGGCCCCCAGTGCTAAGGAAAAAATAGAAAACCAACTACTAGCACAGATAGAAAAAGCAGAAAAAAATGGAAGTGTTTTAATCATGAGAGATTTCAACTACCCTAACATTGACTGCAAAAAAAAACAAGAAATTGAAGCAAAAACAAGAAAGATAAAAACACTTAATTTTAAGAGAGCAAATTTTCCAATATTAAGGGCGGCTTACTGTGGCTTGGACTGGGAGACAATATTGTCCTCAAAGGACACAGAACAGAAATGGGAATGTTTCAAGTCTGTTCTACAAAAGCAAACTTAAAAATATATTCCAATGGGTAATAGGTTTAAGAGGCTAAAATTAAAAACTATGTGGCTCACAGCTGATGTTAAAAAAAGCCATAGGAACAAGAAAAGGGCATTTTCAAAAATATAAAAATGAAGGATCACCTTCATCATTTTAAAATATAAAGAATATAACAAAAGGTGTAAAAGGAGATAAAATGTGCAAAACTTGAAAATGAAAGACAGATTGTAATGGAAAGTAAAGCAAACCCCCAAAAAATTTTCAAATATATAAATAGCAAAACAATCAGATCTGAGCATGTAGGCCCCTTAAAGGATGTCGCTGGGTTGGTAACTGGGGATAAAGACAAGGCGGATTTACTAAACACTTTTTTTTTAGCTCTGTGTACACAACGGTCAAGTCCAAATTCAAAATAGCAATGTCACTGCCTTAAATGAGTCACAATGGCTCAGAATTGATATGACTGAGAAACACCTGGGAAAAATTAAGGTTGGCAAAGCACCAGAGCCTGATGAATTACATCTATGTGTCCTCAAAGAGCTGAGCTCAGTTATTTCAAAGCCATTATTTCTAATTTTAGAGACTCTTTAGTCACTGGCAAAGTACCGATGTATTGGGGTAAGGCCAATGTGGTTCCTATCTTCAAAAAGGGAGCAAAGTCATTACCAGGTAACTACAGACCCGTTAGTTTAATGTCCATAGTTGAAACGGTCTTAGAGAGTTTGATAAAGGACCACATTGAGGAGTTTCTGCTGGAAAATAATATTATAGGGGATAGTCAGCCTGGCTTTAAGAAAGACAGAAGTTGTCAAACAAATTTACTCTCTTTTTGAGGAAGTAGGTAAACAGGTAGACAGTGGAATAGCAGTTGATATAGTGTACTTGGACTTTGCTTAAGCATTTGACACTGTACCCCACAGACGGTTAATATGCAAATTAGGGTCGATAGGTTTAGAAAAGTCAATCTGTAAATTGAAAGAGAACTGGGTTAAAGATCGCATCCAGAGAGTTGTAATTAATGATTCATACTGTGAATCATTAATCCTGTCTAGGATTATTAGTGGTGTACCCCAGGGTTCAGTGTTGTGACCTTTACTGTTTAACATCTTTATAAATGATATAGAGTTTGGGATTAAGAGTACCATTTCTGTGTTTGGAGATGACACTATGTAATGGAATTTGTCATGACCAATCAAATCGTTAGCTCACTTTGACCAAAACTCCTTTTACATGATAATATGAAAAAAAACTTGCGATTGTTAGTATGACACAATATTTTGTAAATTACCAGCTGCTTTCTTTCTCATGACCCATCAGGGCATAACAGCCATAACCTTCCTCTTGACAAGTAACTCCCACCCCAACCTAGTGTGGGAAGGAGGACACAAGATGTTCACAAGGGCACAGACTAGACAGTTTAAACAAATCCACCTGGACATCCACAATAACTATACTCGATGTTCAATGTTTTTGTATTTAAGTTGCTAAAAAAAGATTAACTCCTAGGCGGTTTGCAGTAGAAAAATTGGAAAGCCTTTCCATTCCTGCTACATGAAACACAGCAGATCCATGATAAAGAATAAAATAATACAATACATTTTTGTAAGGAGCTTTTTAAAGCCCATTGGACGATTAAGAACTACCAAAAAACACTACCAAAAAATGAAAATTTGATGTTTACAAACATTTTTTAGAATTGAGCAGACATTCCTATATAGACTACAATTGCATTGCATTGTTTGTAAGAACCTAAATCCAATACATGAAAGAAGTGGGGCAGAATAGTAAAGCAGGGCAGAAGAGTATAGAAGATGCTGGCATCCTCTAGCCAGGAGATGATTTGAGCTATCATTGGAGAACCATTGGGTCTGATTTATTAAAGCTCTCCAAGGCTGGAGAGGATACACTTTCATCAGTGAAGCTGGGTGATCCAGATAATCTGGAACGGATAACAAATAGCAAATTATTTTTATGAAATCCATTCTGGGTTTGCTTGATCACCCAGCTTCACTGATGAAAGTGTATTCTCTCCAGCCTTAGAGAGCTTTAATAAATCAGGCCCATTATGAGAAGGAAGCAAAACCTACATGTAATGACTAACTGTCCTTTACGGATACTATGTATATGCACATATGCACATATATGTTTTATCAGGCTTTAGATTCAGATATCAGGCCTAATTGTTTTATATGTATTCCTAAAAAACACTAGTCTGTTTTATTTTCCTGCAATCTATGTGTATGTATATATATATATATATATATATGCACTTCTGAGCTTCAGGTAGAACCAACAAGCAATGCATGTAGATCTTGTAATTAAACTACATCCACATCTCCAATAAATGCTCTTTAGATAGGACAGCTTTGTCAATGACAGCTGTAGTCACTGTGATAAGGCTGGAAGGCAATAATAGAGGCTGTCAGCAGCTGATCACTGCCAGTGGACAATAGTCAACAAACAAATCAGGTAAACGCTTTGTCATGAAAAGAACCTCTGTGCAAAAAAATAATGTTGTATTGTCAACCATAATGTTTAAAAAGTTAGGTAGAAAATCAATCAATTTATTCTAATAAAATGAATGTTTCCTAGCTTCGTGTACCATAGTGCTAAGGACAACCTAAGTACTTGAACTTGTCCTTGGTAAACTAAAATAGTGATCTAGCTGATCACTTTGTAGTTGCTGAAAGGTAGCTCTGCAGACCCTCATTTATGGACAAGAATCATTCTAGTGAGGTTCTGGAAAAAGAAGGCAGATATTTGGGGAAAAAGAGTGAACAAGACAGTCTAGGTCAGTCTTCAGCAAATTTACATAAACATAGATGTTGGATAGAAACACATACTATTAGTAAATTACAAAATATTAAATGATATATTATAATTACATTTTAATTTAATATAAGAATAATTAATTAACAATTTCCACTGCTACAGATTCTGCAGACTGGTTTGCACCATTTTTACATAGCACATAGCAACATTTTCAATTTTTAAGGTTCACAATGTTTGTGTTCTTTAAAGTTCCCAAAACTGTCCTGCATGAAAATTTAAAATACTAACAGTATATTTTCAGTTACAAAAATGCTTTATTATCCTAATCCAGTAAATCACTAATTATGCTGGATCCTGCATGGGGTAAACAGCAAAAGAATTTGCAGCATCAACTTATAATATCTTTGTCTTCTGCTGTTCGCCATGATGAATCAATACACACTGTCAGTGTTGTGATTTTCTTGGAGGCCATCCCAATGAAACAACACAAAGCATCTCGTTACTTTACTCTGTCAGATCAATTTATAACATGCTGACCAGGAATCCCAAGACAAAGCTCCAACAACAAATATTGGGATTAAGTGTCAACATCTGTAAAAAAAAAAAAAAAAAAAGCAGCCGTTGGGCCTCATAGTATCCAATCTTATCATTTGTTTGAAATGTCATGTAAATCTTTAAAATAACTCCACAGTGGGTGTTAGAAAGCTACGGTTATTTTCTTTTTCCAATTTGTTGTTCTTACATATTTGTATACTGCTGAAAGTAAATAATGTGTTTTCAAGCTGAAATGGAGAAGGTAACAAGATTGCATATGATTTGAATCCCCTGTAGGTTGAAAGAAATGATTTGACTAACTCAGCACAGGGCACATGCTCAAACTCTGTAAAGTAAAACAATCAAATAATACCCTGATGAAGTGTTATTAAAGATCACATCATATTAATGCAAGTGAAAGGAATATTTGCAATGGACAGCTGACATCAGCATACGCAGCATTAAATATGGAAAGCACACAATACACAGGAGGCTCACTTTTGCCTCCTTCAGAAAGGTATAGAGGTACTAAATTCAGATTGGTTATATTGTGTGCACAAGCGTGTGCCTCTCAGATGACAAAAAAAAACAAAGATCTAATACAGTATATATTTAATCAGAGAGAGACGTTGGGCTTTATTAAAGCTCTCCAAGGCTGGAGAAGATAAACTTTCATCAGTAACCTGGGTGATCCAACAAACCTGGATCTTCTAAGTCATTTGCTATTTTTTAGCAAATGTTTTCAATCATGGACCATATCCATTCCAGGTTTGCTGGACCACCATGGATTACTGATGAAAGTGTATCTTCTCCAGTCTTGGAGAGCTTTAATATATCAGGCCAATTTTACTAATAAGCTTGATTTGATAATCTTAAATACAATTTCCTTTTTCAACAGTTGCATAGAGTTATATTTTGAACGTGCAGTCCAGTAGACTTAGTTCCCTCCGTAATCAGTTCTCGGTAATATATTTAGTTTTAGAAGCCACCTCCCTTTCTTTGCACTACATGTCAATGTGTGCAAACAATGTGTGCCATTTGGGTTAGTTTATGTGACACCAATGGTCATTTGGTGACATTCTACTTAATGGCCAGAAATGTAATAAGCATTCTTCCCACTATCTACCACACTAATTTACTGTGAGTTGTGGATATAGTAATCATAGAAGGGAATCCCTGAAGACCTAAAAGTTTTTTCAAGGTTTCCCCCACATTAAAAATTTTAAGAAAGGAAGGTAAAGAACACTGGAACAGAAGGAAAGGAAGCGGCATATTTAGTGAGAGAAAAAAGAATTTAATTTATTTAAAAAACAAAATCAGTCACAAATGCCTTTTTAGCTAGGTTAAAAAAAGAACCTGCAGTGTAATTACAGAGAAAACAGCAATTATGCAGACAGAACATTACTTTAGGAAAATATATATTACCAATGGTGGTCCCAGACAAGTAGATTTTTCCCATAAGGACAATGCAGAGATATTTGTCTCCCCTCAAATTAGATGTCAAAGATTCCTGGACTTTTACAATATTTTATCTTTTTATGGCTGTTTTATCAGAAAAAGAATCTCATTCTGTGCCCCTGAACAAGTACATTTAAATAACTCACAGCATCTTTTATTTAATAAATAGGGAGCTTTTCAGGCTATTATGATGCATAGCTTATGAAGCTTACTACAAGGCTGGCATGGTTGGCATCCAGCCCCAACACTGCTAAGCTGCTAAGGCATATAAAAATAAACATGTGCATTCATTATGGGAGAAGCCTGTTTATTTTTCTTAGATCATGCTTATTTTCTATGCTTCTAAGAATCTTGCATGGGCAGAAAATTTCCATCTTGACCTACAGACTCATGGTTGGGTATAAATATTCACACATCGCTAAAATAAATCTAAAGTCTTGCGAATAAAGGAAAGTAATAGATACTGCAAATACATGAGCAAATTCTGGTTACAGATATGTACAATTGCAAATTATCTAGAAATAACAAAATGCAAGAACAGTAGAACCCAGCAGCGATAAGATCCATGTATTTTGAATCTAGGTGTAATAATGGGTAAAAACACAATCTAATGGAAAAGTATGTTATATACAGTATACAAAGTATTAGTGTATGTTTTACCAAATAATTGAGAAGGTAGATATGCTGAAGCCGTGAAGAAGGAGGATATCTTAGAATAAGTAATAAACTTTTTAAAGGTGCAGATTGGGTGCTGGTAGAGATGTAGAGCTGTTAAGATGCTTAGTGTGGTAAATAATGTGGATATGGCTTTATGGTGTATAGCTTGTAGAGTAGCACTTTTGCCCATATGCTTTGTTGCTTTAAACAAAATAGGGTCACTAAGTAGAGAGTAGGAGTAAATAAGTGTAGTTTTTTGCTGTCAGCATAAATAAAATCCATTGTTCTTTGCATCATCTGCAGTCAAAGTTAAAATAAATGGTGTCATTAGAACTAAAAAAATAAATTCCATTGTTGGTGCCATTATTAGTAAAAGTGATCCCGATATCAGAGTGGTTGGAAGTTAAATACTCCCCATATTAGTATATGTAAGAAAGTCCTATCATTGGTGTCAGCTTAAGTAAAATAAGCCTCATTGTTGGTGTCATTGGGTGTAAAATAAGCTACAGTTTTCAGTTGTTTTCAGTTAAAATAAGTCTCATCAATGATGTCAGTGGTAGTAAAAATAAACTCAATCCCTTCTGTCAGTGAGAGTAAAAATAATCCCTACATTATGTCAGTGGGAAAGAAATTAGGCCCCATATAGGTAAAGATCAATATAAATAACCTTCATAACAGCTGGAGTAAGTCCCATTATTTGTGTCAACTGAAGGTAAAAAAGGTCCCTCTTTGTTGAGAGTGGGAATAAACAAAAGCCCAATATTTGGTGTCAGGACCTATTCCCACTATGGAATTTCAGAAAATGTGATAATGCTACAAAAGTTTGCAATGACATAACCCTGCTGCCACCCTGCACAGTGCCTGGATACTGCAGTACAAGAGGACAATCATGTGGGTATGCATCTTCCTCTTATAAGTAATTGATGGCATTACATTAAAAATCCTGATTGAGAAACATGGCTCTGGTCCCAACTCTCTTTTTCTGTTTGTAGGCAGTAGAGCAGAGTTATTCCTTGGATGTCGCTTGCATGACACAAACTTTTTCTGTTGGCTGATCAGCAGTGGGGGCCCCTCTAGATACGGAAGAGGAGTCTGCAGCAGTAAAGTAAATATAAGAAATCTGTGGCACAAGAAAGCAGAAGTAATGTGAGAATGAAACTTTAAGATTACTGAACCCTAAAAAGGCCTGAAGTAGCAGCAGGTAGTTAGGTATAAACATATAGGGAGGTATACACATTTACCGTCCATTCACATTGGTGCATTGCAATAAAATGTGCATTTAACTATGCATTACTGCAACTCTAGGCTATGCATAACACAGAGTGCCATTAATGTGTCACCAAAATCCTGGGCAGATCAAGGGAACTTGTCAGTATACATTCCTGGGCTTTTTTTATTTTTATTTTTTTATTTAAAAAAAAAGAATATAGTTTAATTGTAATTTAAAAAAAACAAAGTTGAATATGAATTATTACAAAGCTTGTGAACATAGTATTGCCAACACACTTGCTGGGGGGTCAGGAGGACCTATGGTAATATGTAACCAAAAAAATGTAAAAACTGTGAAGTTTTTCCATACCTTAAGTTTAAAGTAGTCAGTTTTGAGATAATTACGTATTTTCTAATGTATTTTTTTTTTAACATAAGACTTGTTAGGTCCCACTGATCTACCCCCAAAAAACATTTTGGTGACAATACTATGTTCAATGTTTGCTTTGCAACCAACTCAAACAGTTGGAAGGGGTTTTAAAATATACATTCACAACTATAATTTAATTTTGATTTACAGGAAAATTTCACTTGGCAGGTTGACTACAGGTTTAGCAGAATTTGAAAGGTCTGCACTAATGGTTCCACAAACATGTAATAGTTTTAAAAGGACCTAAACAGGGGAGCTCTGCCCTCCCTGGGGAGCTCTGGTTTTAAATTTAGCTGATCTTTTCCTCATTACTGACAAACAATGCCTTGTCTTGTACTGTGTCTCTCTGTAGTGACCATCCTAACCTCCCTAGCGGTTCATTTCTTTTCGGTTTTATATATCTAAAAGCAGTACATTGTTTTTCATGAAAATTTATTTTACAGTATAATATAATGGTATAAGTATAATAATATTTCAAATACAAAATCATTTAAAAACAATAAATTGAATAAATTAAAAAATCTATATATTTTAAAAAAAAATTTAATTTAAAAAAAAAAATACACATTATACTATTATATATACTGTAAAATAAATGTTCTTGAAAACAATGTACTGCTTTTACACATAAAAATCCAATGGTTTGCATTCAATACAGTTATTTTGTACTGAATGCAATACAAATGGATTTTGAATTTCCCGCCCCGCCAGGCTGGGACATACACACACACCAACATCACCGGGAACTCCCCCGGTGATTCATCGGATGCAGAAGCAGGAAGAAGAAAGAAGACGGAGATCGCGGCGCTGGACGGCGCGGGACCCACGGCGGATCAGGCAAGCGCCCTATTTACTAACCTTCCTTAGGTGTTCCAACCCCGAGTGTGACTCAGGGTTACCTCTTGTAGCAACTTTTTTCTACCCCGAGTCACACTTGGGGTTACCGCCAGGGAGGTTAATAGAGGAGTAGGGACAAGCTTCCTACTGACTTTTTTTGGGAATGGGCACGCATGCCCACTCTCATTTTGCAAAGAATTCTTTGGTGGTCTGCGGCTTTGGCCGGTCCACCTCCTGGAGGGGCACACCAGCTGGAGCCGTTGACTAAGTCTCCCATATGGAATTGCAGGCTTAGGGCGGTGGGCGGGTTGGCTTTCTAAACACAACATCACAGCAGGCTCAGAGTTACACATAGGCAGGGGTGTAGTGGGGCAGGCACATCATCTCTCTTCTTTTTTTACAACTACACCCCTGGAGCCACCTGTCTGATGACCTTTCTGAAGGAGCATAGTTTTACAAAGAAAAAAAAGCAGGGAGATCAGTTCACTGAAGGTCCTCAGGTAGAACTATGTCTTCAATAAGGAGAGCAATAAACAGCACAGTGACATGCCTAAATCACGCCTTAGATCATTTCAAACTTCAGATATACAGGAATTAGTCTAGGTACAGGAAGTACACTGCTATTTTTAGAACACACATAAGACAAAGAGTGAATCTTTCAAAGTGATGTTTAAGAATAATTAACATTTCTGGTTGTTCCCTATAATATAGCAAATATTATCATTTTGAGTTTATGTCCCTTGTATCCCTTCCCACATCCGCCTAATGTACAATTCTTTCCTCTACTTCTAGGTTATTTAGTCCAGTACAAACTACATGGATATACCTAACTGATGGCTGTACAGTGGGACAAGCAGGACTAATGTACAATAACAAACTAAATATATGAGTATGCTTAATCCTAATAAGTGTGGACTTTTTTTTTTTTGCTTAGAAGGGGTAGGTAATGACTTCATTTTTAAATGCACAGATTGATTGGTTACCTGAAATGAATTCTTATAGCCTGCTGTGTGGTGTGCGTTTTAATAGGGTCCATCCTTGCTCTGCCATAGATTTTATGAATATATTTGCAAAGCCTAGAGAACCATCACTACACATTTCTACTACTTTCATGGCTAATCTATTACATTATCTCAACCTGCAACAAACCTATGATCCTCTAGCACTAATAAAGGCATTGGAATTCAATACCAGCCTGGTGTTAAAATATAAATGTACACTTTATCCTTTGCATTAGTGCAGAAATATGTGATTTTGAAATAAAAACCCTGACTTATGGGATAAGAGAGCTTACAGTAAGATAAAAGGTTGCAAGTAACAATATTGCCTAGAAATAAAATAGTCTTCACTTTTATAGATAATCTGCCAAGCCGCTGTATAAATGGATCTGTTCCAGGAAAGAAAATATCTGTTGTGTCTAATAGGCAAAATGTGCGACTGTTAATGTGTAACTGTTAAATAGTCAACCAAAAAGCAGAGGTGCAAGAGAACCCTTTTCATCAGCATTTTAAATTAAACATATTTGTATTATTAATTAGAATATTATATCATTTGTATATTTAAAGCTGATTCCTGAATGTTCATCTGCACAGAGCGTAATAGCAGATATGGAGAATTAAAATGCAGTGAATGGTCACAGTCTTGGACTGTATATGACCAGGACATGAGGAACAGAGAAACCATATTGGGGATGGGAGCAGAACTGCAGCCTTCCTTACATGGTCCACCTGTCTGTCTTGTGGTACGTACAATGTTTCCTGCTTTTTCTGTAAAAATTTGCTGGTTGCCTATTCTAATAGTTGAGTTTTGCCTGTGTGTTGTATTGGTTGTCCATTTGGGGCCCATAAATTGTCAGGATATGTAAATACTTTATAGGGGGCAATGGAAAGATGTTTTGGATTAGGGATGCCTTTAAATTTTTTAGGATGCCAAGGGTTCCATGAATTTAAAGAATCACTGTTCTATACTGTGTGTCTACCAATTGAGCTGAGAATGTATACGTGGGAACACTCCCATTATGTGTGCTGTGTTAAACACATTTTGATTTATGTTCAGGTGTCACACTTTTTTTTAAAGCATGGAGTTGAGTATTGAGAATATATAGAACATCACTTACACCATAGAGGGTGTAAGGGGGGGGGGGGACAAAGGGGGTGACTTGAGTTTGTGAGTAAATCCATGGAGGTTCTTGTTGAAGGTTCTGAGCTCTTGTGATCCTGTCCTCATTAGCCCTGTATAGGCGTTGCTCCCTATGACATTGCATACAGGAGACTCCATTTCACATCCAGGGCAGGTGGTGGCAGTGACAGGATTTCCCATATGGACTGACGCAGTGAATGATCTGGGCTCACAAGCCACAGAAGTCAGGAATTAGCCAAATGTTTTGGACCAAGGGTGCTTTGACCACTTAGTGCAACTTAATACCCTAATAAATTATCGTGTCAGATGCTGTGTAGGTTGGCAAATAACCTCCTTCTCTAATATTCCAGTTGGAAACATGCATTACAGCAATTTGAATTGCATTTAATTGCAGATAGTGATTTTGCTCAGCACACCCCAATGTAGCATGCTGAATAACACTGCAGAACACAACCCAATGCAATCAGTGTGAATATGTGAATGAGTCCTTAGATCTGTTCATAGACTTGGAAAAAGGTAAAATATTAGGAATATTAGAGCTCACTTACTCAATACTTTTAAGTAATGCCACCAATTCAAGCACCTCTAACTAGTCAATCTGTATTGATTTTTTTAACAACCCTTCTGCAAAAACGCACATTGGGATACCTAGAGTTTGTATCTTTTTAGCAAAAAAAGCAGCAGTCAGGTTGGTAAAAAAGCTCTTCTCACCCAGTTGCTAATTATAATATTGCATGTATTCTGCTGCCTTTTAGTATGTATACTGACAATTATCTCTACAGATGACTAGAATTTTCTTTGTATACAGGAAGGCTATAAATATAAATATATATATATATTATATATATATTAGTAGCAGCTTGCAAAGTTTGTCCTTTAAAAAGCATTCAAAGGCTTTGCACGTTAGTCAATAGTTGTATTGGACAATTACTGAGTGAGAAGTGCATAATTAATGAACAGCCATTGTGAATGTTTGAAAATCTGTGACCCAATCATTGAACAGATAGTTTGGGCACTAAAATAAATGACTTGTTCAACTTATTACCTGATCAGCATTTGTTTAGAAGCTCTTCAGCTCCCTATCAAAATTCTAATCAGTCCTATTTAAATTACTTTTTTTTCCGCAGCGTTGTTATGAATGCTAATGTATGCCTTGCAAGAAGCAGCTACATTTCTTACCTCATGGGTAAAGGAATATAAAAAACATACAGTAGCTCCACAGGGCATAAAGCATTATCAAATTCTCAATGACTATTTCATTTTGCCGTTCTAGAAACAATGCAGGGAAGCTTAAGGTGACTGCATAAGGGAATTCAACATAGACCTGTACTCATTTCCTTAAAATAAAGAGCAACATTGGTATTACTGGCATAGGAACGGGCCCACTGACAGCAATGAAGATCAGACCTGTGTTTGTAAAGGACCTAGCTGGCCTCAGAAAAAGCAAATTGTATTTCGATTAGTTCACTCTATAGGAAAGCAATAAACCAGTTAAAAATGCCAGTTGATTGCTTTGCTGTGGCTATAAGTTTTGCATTTTCCTTTTTTTTTTTTTATTGAGTTATATATTGCAGCATATTACAATATGGTAAGTGCACATTGTGCATTATTTAGCAGTGCAGCCTATTTCTTTTGTATATTAGCAGTTGGCAAATGTACTGCCCCAAATACCAATGGGTTAGTTCATTCGAGCCAGGTGGCTAACACATATAAATAAATTTATAGACTAGACTAGACTCGTTTTTCTCTGAAGTTGAGTAGGGTGACAAATTAAAGATACCAATCGGTCCTCTGTTATCCAGACCTTTTTTTTTAAGTCTTCTGAGTTCAGGTTTCTCTTCATTTCATTCCTTTCATGCTGTTTCTGTAAGTAAATGCAACACCTAAGGCCATAGTACAGGGTTTTCCTACAAATCTAAAGTTAGACCAGAAGAAGAATGTAAGATGTACAAAAATTCCTAACATCTGTAAGTTCCCTTTGTTCTACACCGATATGATCAGCAATTAGGCTTATAATGGCTTTTTGACAAGGAGGAGAAAACTGGAGTTCAAAAACTTGTGCTTGGTAGTGGTGGAGGTAGTGCTGTGGGTCACGTTGCTAAAAAAAATGTCAGGCCGATAACTATTCCCCTACTTTTTGACAAACTATAAAAATAATAAAAACTTTTACATTTATTGTTATACCTTCTGATGGTGCTGAAAAAACTGCCCTTGCTGCTGCACACAAGGCTTACTGCCAACAGTGTACAGTATCAGAAGTACTGCATGCACCCCCTGGTGACCCACAAATTTATATTTTGTCATTGCCTTGGCCTTGGACCTTCGATACCCAGACAAATTCCACAGCCTCCCCTGAACGTTCCATTAGTACTTTCGACGCACTCCTCCAGATTTATCAGCCTCTTTTCCAGTGCACAACCACTACTCACTACTCGCCGAGCAGTGATAGATTTGCAGATGACTTTAGATCACCTTATTTAAAAGACTATATATATATATATATATATATATATATATATACTGTATATCTTTTGTGATAACAGTTGCTGATTGATCTATATTTGAAAAGCATTGCTATTTCATTGAGTTTTGTGGTAGACATTGCTATGGCTGCGGGTAAGTAGAGGCAGATAGAATGGGAAATGGAACTGGTTCAAACTGTAGGTGAGTTTATTCATTGAAGCTTTTTGTGTGGCCTATGATGATATGCCATATTGAGATGAGTCTGAAAAACAGAGAGGAACCAAGGTCAAATCACAGTGAAAATGTAGGTAAAAGAGCATTTGTTGTATGGCAGAATTGTGTGATTGTGAACTTGAAGGCTTTGTGTGTGGATCAGGGTATGTATGGGGGTATTTGTTATGCGAGGCGACTGTGGGGCGATGACAGGATTCCCCAGGAAAAAAATGATCAAGGTGATGTCCTGCTGATAGTTTTTTGTAAAGTTTTACAAGGTAACCAAAGATCTACAAATACACCAACCTTTATTTTCTTTAAAACTGACAACCAGTCTTCATTTCAGTCAAATTTTCTGTGGCTGCCGGTGCCCTTTCTTCCTTTGTTCTAACTTTTGCAGGATCCCTACATCCAGATGTCATTCTGGAAAAACAAAATGCACGTTGTATAAACCTAGAACCCACAGAATAATAACATACATTAGAACATTTTAACAATTCAGCAGAACATTGCAAATAAATTATGCATACTTTTGGGTACATCCCCATAGTTCTTTTTAAGATTTGAAGCTCATCAAAACAAAAAAAAAAATGGGTGTTCACTTTACCTGAAACTGATGCATTGCCACAATGTATTCATTTATTTAAAATGTCCCTCAGTAACCTCTATCTTGTTTATATGTCTTTTTATTCACTGAATTTACCAGAAAAAAAAAACAAATATAAAAATACTTTTAGTGGCATGTAATAGCAACAAGACTGCAAAGACATCTCACCATGCAAGCAATTAGCAATGAAAAAATATGTTTTGCTCATCTACCCATATCTTGACACATCTTTCATTAATTTTTTCAAAGATCTCCAGACAGGTCTTCTTTCTAGACATTAGATTAATGTGAACCTGTCAGCTTGTAGAGGCAGGGTCTCACCTTTATCAATTGGATCAGCCTCTGGGTACTGGCATGCTTTTTTTAAGATGGGGAATGAAGATGAAGATAGAAATGATGTCAGAGATGTATGTGAAGGCTGCTAGGAGTAGCTGTGAGATGTGCCCAATGTGCTAGCTATCAAAACTTTAGTTCTCTAACTCTATACTCTAAGCATAACAAATTAGGATAAAAATACTTTATTTTCAAAAAAGTGACAGGTATAGTGCGAAAAGGCCAAAGGAATTTGAAAAATAGAGTCACATGGCTAAAAAAAAGATAACCATCGGGATATGGATCAAATCTGGAGCTGGATCAAATCTGGTTGGAACAGACTGGATTAAAAAAAACTTGGAATTTATTATTTTTTTAAAGTGGTCTAGATTTGGAGCTCAGTTGGTTTAGACCATTCAGCCAGTGGATATTGAAAGCTCAACCTATGCTGGCTAGATTGGCTGAGCTGTGCAGCTAATCCAGCCAGAAGCCATTGACAGGTGTCAATACAATGGGTTGGTTTGGCTGTACACTTTGGGGATTTCAATTTAGTTGCAAGGTATACATTTTCACAAAATTACAAAATGTACAACATGCAAATCACATAGTAATACAACCTAGGGTAGCTAAAGGTGTCCCAGTCTTACTATTTTGCAGGTCATAACTAATGAAAAAGAGTACGGTTGTATCTCTGTTTATCATCTCATTGGTGGAGGTTTTCCCTTACTTCCTCTAACTGTGACAGAAATAAAGGTATGGTTGACAATGAATGACTCCAGAAGGCATGAACACTAATACAAAATGGCTAGAAGTTCCAAGCCTTCATCACAGTAATATTAATGTGTTTTTTAGTGATCCCTGTCAGAGAGATTCCATTATCAGTAAAGGTAAATCTAGACGATAAATACTAAGAAGGTAAGAGACCTTGAACCTCCCTTCCTCTATTCAAAACCAAAAAAAAAACATATGAATAGTTAGTTAAATTTTGAATTATTAGTAAAGTGTTGCTGGTTGTAGTGGTTGTCACTGCTGTTTTAGTTTTCCATATTTACACAGTGATAATAGTTACATAGTGAGTCATAATACCTACCCATAACCACACATTGCATAACCATGATGTGGAATCAAATTAACTTACTAGAAATGCAAGACAAGAAAAACAAAGCTATCGGCATAAAAAGCACCCTTTACTTAAGTCTTTTTTTGACTTTGCTAACCCTATTAAAGCAAAAATGCTTTCTCCACCTGCAAAAGTGACCACATTACCAATACAAGTGATCCTACTAGTATGCTTATTTTAAAAATTGCATCAGTCATTTTAAAACAACCTGACCTTCCCCAATAAAAACAGAGCATTAATATTTTCTCCTCTAAAGACCCACTAAACATATAAAAGAAATACCCAGCAAGATTAGGAAACATGGAATCATTAAAGTGCACCATCCAGGCCTTAAGCTTTAGTACACAGTGTTATAAATGTAATGCAAATGTGCTATATAATTTATTTATATTTAACAGTATTAATCAGTATTAGGCTGGAATGTGATAACTCAAGAAAGCACACAGACATGTAATACCTTCTCCTGCAGTGTGCACACAACAGGATCTGACACTATAGACATTCCATTAATAATCCAGATAGAGAGAAGCTGCAGAGGCCGCTAATTAAACTTCAAGCCAGACAGCCAAAATTGCATGAAAATTACATTTAATCATGTTTCATATTAGCTTGATTTCCTAAAAGATGCATAAAATTCTGCTTTATTGTGGCTAAAATCAAGCATGTAACTTGTTCAGTTAAGTAGTGTTGATCAGGCCCTCATGCTCTAGTGGAATGGAAAATGCTTGTTTTGTGCTATTGCAAAGGCTGAGGTATAAGACATGCTCAGGAATTCAATAGCATCTTACAGACCTGAGCCAAAAGATTGATAAGGCATTACTGAATTTCAAATGATGTATCACCTGGAGCAGGAGTGGGTTTCCCAAAAGCTTCCTCTGAAAATAAAAAAATATGAATATATATAATTTTTTTCACAAAACACCAAAGAAACTAAAGTGTATTAATACATAAAAAAACGTTTTTTTCTTATCTTTCTATTTGTTTGTTTTAGATACAATGGAGGTTCTAGCATTCCACTACCTAATTAAAAAAAAAAACATTTTTATTGCTGTCTGTTGTGCGTTAAGAAAGTTTTATTTACCTTTTGTCCTAGAGTGATAAACTTTTTAACAAACAGAAAAAAATGGTAAAACCTGACAAAAAACCTAAAACCTGACAAAAAATGGTAAAACCTAATGCATCCCTACTCCTTTCAAAACTAAAACTGTATTTTAGTATGAACATATTAATTGTTTACTTTTACTGGTATAAGGTTCTGATATTTGAAACACAAGTTTCCTGGCTGCCATGGTCATTCATTTACAAGGAGGAAAAGGATTGTGGCTATGGAGAAGTTTTGCCCCCAATATGAACCACTAAAATACCATATGGGCATTGGTAATACAAAAAAAAAATTGTGGCATAGCAAGTTATCCTTGCCAGGAATTAGCCAGGTACACTGCGGTCATAAGGAGATGAACACGGTGAGCAAGGTAGGCTGTGGCATTTAAAAAAGGGCTCCAAACTGTGCTGAGAAAATAACTCCCACACTATTACATACCAGCAGTTTGAACCATTGAAACAAGGCAGGATTCACTGATACAAGGTAAGATGGGTGCAGGAGTGCTGACATGGTCTGTTGGAGAGGGGGATAATAGAGGTGATCAGTGATGAAAATGGTGCAAAGGGGAAAAGTGGTAGGGAGTAGAGAGGTGAGCAGTGGAGAAGGATATCAGAAAACTTGAGCAATTCACAAGAGCTGGACTATTCTAGTTCTTCTATTTAACAGGCTCCAAAAATAATTCTCTTTTTAAATTCTGTGTGCAGAAAAGCATATGCAGTAAAAGTTCAGTTTTTAAAAATAAACATTCCGAAGTTTAAGTGCGTCTGCTTTTGAATGTGTCTGTAATACTTTTGTTGTGGCTCATCCATTATTGTTTATTTTGTGGTGCCGGGGGCTATGAATCTTGTACACTGTTGTCTCAGGTTCTACAACCAAATTTTATATCATTGTTAAACTTTGAGAATCTTGGGAAATGAACTATTTTCTAACTACCAGATTGTTTCCTGTGCACACATGATGGCTAAATTATGTTTTATTTAGCATAGGGAGCATTTGCTGCTTTGGGCAAAAGGTCTAGACTCAGCCCTGCACAGACCATCTCTCTGAGATGTGTCAGCATGCAGTACCAACAAAGCATATTCAAATCCAAATCTCTAAGGCAGGCTTATCCAAATTTCTTTGTGTATTTATTTATTCTGATACTCTATGTATATGTGAGACTGTCACTTATAGCACATAATTATAATTATATTGTGGGTAATGCAAGGATTTGTGTTTTGTGTTTACAGTACATTGGTTTAGACCTTACCTATGCTCCTTTAAGCGCGTTAGTCATGACCATTTTATACACGGCAAACATCATACAGCATATGACTTCTTTATCCCCAGGTGTCTCTCTTGGCCAAGAATGGGTTGCTGCTGCTGATGCAATAACTACACAACTACAAGAGTTCATGCTTAAAGTGAATGTATTTACAATACGGTCCATTTAACATTTAAATGTTTTGCATATGCTTTGTTAACATTATGAAAAAAGAATGCATGTATACATTTATTATGCACGATTGTATGATGGATACTCCATCCCACACTTGTAAGTAAAATGCCTGCAAAGGTTGTCAGTAACTCGGTAATCTTCAAAACAGCTCCATTTATTGGGCAGGAGCATCAAGTGTAAACTTGGCAAATTAAATGAAAACCAATTAAATAACATTCTCTTTAAATATAAATGATACTAAATCTATTTATCACTTTAAACCAGAAAGCTTTTCTTGGCTGCCTGAAGCACTTTGCCCTTTTGGCACTAAATGAGTTAATCAACTGTGTGAGTTTTCATTACACCTAAAATATAATTTACAAATAGAGAGAAAAGGGAAAACATAGAAGCCTGTAATGTCAACAACAATGTTTTCAACCCACCTTCTAATTATAAAAATGCCTTCTGGAAGAAATAACAGCACGCTAGCTTTCACTGAAAGACTGAATGGTGGCACTGTTTTATTGCAATCATTTCAGTAGCACCCCGGGTCAATGAAAAACAAAACAATTGTTAAAATGAGCGTTTTTAATCATTGTGTTCTAGCAAAGGAAAGCCTTCATAGCTGCACCCATCAGAAATTGCTAAACTGGGAATAAAAAATTCACATGTCTTTGGACATAGATGTGTTAAAGAAAATTTGGTAAAATAAAAGAGGCATGGTCACTTCACATTGACTGTACTAATTTCATGCCTGAATTACATTACAAGCTGACAGATTTTACTTAATATATGCACAGGTACACAGATCATGTGGAACAGTGACCACTATTTCTTAAATTGCTCCATAGCCTTTGCTAACCAATATCAGCTAAAAGCAGGAAAATGAGGATGAGTGTCATGTACTGTTTTAATGTTTTTTGACGTACAGGATGGTGTACACCTTCATTTTTTACTTTATTTCCTAGCGATGTACTTTTTCTGCTTCTATATATACAACCATTAATACAAGGCACAAACAATATATATATATATATATATATATATATATATTTTATATATATATATATATATATATATATATATATATATATATATATAGTTATATAAATGTATTAGAGTTGAAATTAGCCTATCTTGATGTCTATTTCCTTCATCCTTTTTTTGTCTCTTATGCAGAATTCTCATCTTCCTGATTCAGTTACACAATTCACACAGTATTTCCCCCAGACACCCTATGTATGTATTGAATGCCATTGTTAATGAGTTATAACCCCTGGAGTGTTTGGAATTAAATTGTATGCTCAATTCCTATGGCAAGCTTGAAATACTTAAGGCCTAAACAGCATTACGGTATGTTAAATATACTCTAGTTTGTGTCTGGCATATAAACATGGTTCTACAGTGCCTGGCACTCACAGGACTGGATGGAACCTACATAATATATATACAGTCTGCAAAGAGAATTAAAATGTACTTAGCCCACACTGTAAAAGTATATTTTGTACAAGAGAACCAGCCTTCTTCATTTTCCTGTGTTAGTAATAAAGCCAAAAAGGCCATAATTTAGCAGGTTGCTGAGTAAAGTGTAAAGCACTGATACCTTATACATGGCATGCATAGGAGACTGTCCACATATCTCTATACTCAACAGTAAACTTAAACAATTTAAAAACATTTTTCTATTGAAATTTTAAAGTTTGAGTGTTTGGAAAGGTATTCCAGTCATTTATCATAGTGCCTCCTTCCCCTAATACTTCAGACATAAACTAACCTGTGTATTGCCAATGTAGAGCAAGGCAACAGGTTCACTATTATGGTGACCCCACCTGTAGGACATACTGAATAATGTACAAATTTCTAACCCTCAAAATTAAAAAATGTATCACACCTCATAACTAACACCAGCACACTGATTTAAATAGCAGCTTCAAACTTCAACTGTTTATCCTCTGAATTAAACTCTTCTTTAGAGCTGTGCAGTGAGCTCTCAAAGACCTAGATAGAGTCATCCTAACGTGCCTTTTTCCACTGATTAGCTTTCCTTTAGTGGTAATAAAATCCTGCATCATTGAGACCTCGTTGAAAGGATTTACAATATAAGCACAGCCTATCACATGCAGAACATGTAATTTAACTCTAGATCTTTATGGAGGGACTCCACTGATGGGTTCACTTGTGTTCCACTCTGATAGCATAAACTGCAGAATATCTACTAGATATGTACACACATACAATTTAATTGTGTTGATGACTGATATAAATGTTACAGATCAGATCTGTTATTGTTGACTGTATTGCTTTAAGGAGATATTTGATTTAATTTTCTATTACCATATACAATCAAGATATATACCTTTATATACCCCACAAGACCTTGTGTAAATGAACACATTCATGGCCATGCTTGCGTGCATGTTTACTAATGGATGTTTACACATTTATATTATACTCAGATAAAGCAAAGAACAATTGGTAATTGTCCTTGATATGGAACTACTACAAGTTGTAATAAAAAAAGTGAAAAGAATATGCCTTGGAAACAGCTGTTTCTTTCTCAACCCTTGCTTAATGTATTTTCTTTGGTACTTTTTTTTTCTTTTCAATCAATAAGAGTATATAAACTCCAAAATGTAAAGTAGTGTTCATCTCTAGCCGCTTTCATCTCCCAACATGTCACCCACGGTATTGACATCTTTAATCAGTCATCCTGCTTCTAAGCCTTGACCTTTAACTGCTGAAATCGCTAGATATCAGCATCTGAATAAACCTTCATTTAATACAAATGTATGCTACAATCCTTTATTCCTCCATTCCTTTTATAATTTTACAATAAATGCTCCTTTACCTATATTTATTGAATGCATTGTCATAGCCTGGTTTACCTGAATGAAAGGGGGTCACTTTACTGATTTTTATTTTTCCAGGAACCAAGCAGCTTACCATCTAGTTTGACTTTAATCTTGTGTCCAGTCTGGGCCTTTTTTGTTCTGGATGTTATAAGTTTTGTATTCCAAATATTAGCCCAGTAGCAGTATAAAAATGTTCCTTTATGGATTCCATACATAGACTAAACAATACCAGCTGTTATGTCCAGCAGTGAACCTTTTCAACCACTCCCAAACAAACCTGCTTTTCAGTTTTGTAACATTCAATGGTAGTGCACATTGGCCGAGATTTATTAAAGCTACCCAAGACAGGCGAGGATACACTTTCAACAGTGAAACTGGGCAAATTTCTTCAAACCCATGTGCTATTTACAAGCAAATATTTTAAAAGCTAGACCAGATCCATTCAAGGTTTGCTGGATTACCCAGCTTCACTGATGAAAGTGTATCCTCTCCAACCTTGGAAAGCTTTAATAAATAATCCCTATTATGTTGTAGTTCACAAAGTGCACATAAGTGAAGTTTTTACTGGCTGATATTAGTCCCCTCAACGCTGACAACTCTTGTCAATTCCTCTCTGCATAAAACTATCTTTCAGAAACCTTGTAAATGAAGGTTTCTCATTACATTTTTCTCTGCAGTAAAGTCTTTCGTGGCATCATTTTTTATCTAAATATAAAATACATTTATTTGTATGCTTTGCTTTATTTTTCTTTCATTTTTCTTTATTTATTTTTTAATAAACTAAAATGTCAGATGTGGGTGACACAGTTTGCAAACAATTCAAGAACAAATTACTTGATTAACACATAATAGATTTGCAAGCAGAAAACAGCAAGGAAAATAAAACACTGTAATATTCAAAAAACAGATTACTATTCCCACAGTGCACAAAGTCAGTTACATTCATTTATATGTTCAGAAAACTGTTCAAGCAAAGGATTCCCCTTGCACTAGATGTTATTTTTACCACTGTATCATGAACAGGAAACTCAGAAACTAGCCCAGACTGAGAGTAGTTTTATAATATTGCATTTTAATATTTATGTACAAAGTCCAAATGTAGACATGATTTTTAGTATTCAATTTGGATACTTTAAAGAAACCAGTCAAAGCTTAAGTAGACACCCCAGTGTGTATTAGAGGTTCCAAAATGAAATGCTATAAAGAAAAACAGGGCAGCCAAATTGAATATCAGCCATCATTGCTCATACATTCAAAATGACAGAGACCGATCATTCAATACAACCAATAAAGATACTTGCATGATCTTTACCCACCCCAAAAATCACATACAGTATTTAGTTCCTGTCAGTCACCAATTATTGCCTTTAAAGCCTGCTTTACTGCCTTCAACAAAATTGCCCTTTGCACCTTGTAGACTATGCGTTGAAATATATATTCTCCCAACTCATCATATACAACTAAGCACATGTACTAAATATGTGGCATATAGTGACTTTTTTGGGGATAGACAAATGAATATCCAGGTGAAAAAAATCAGAATCTGCTCATACAACAGATAATCAGAATCAGGGCAAAGCAAACAAGAGATTTATCTAAACCAGCAGTCGCCAACTGTTGGTCCGTGAGAACATTTTGGTGGTCCACAACTCTGGCCGGTGTGCTCCCCCCCCCCACCAGGGTCAGGAGAAGGACCCCACTGGGGGGGCCTACCGGCCAGAGCCGTGGCCCACATCCCTCGTATGGATCGCAGGCTCAGGGCAGTGGGCAGGTTGTGTCTCTGAAATGGGTGGGTTCTGACATCATGACATCACTATAGGGGTACTTTCTTCCTCTTTGAGTGACAGTCCAGAGCCCGTAGGTCCAAAAAAGTTGCTGGCCAATGATCTAAACTACAATACAGAGATGCATTTTGCAGATTACAAACTATACAGCCTGCCCTGTGCAAAAAAAAAAAAAAACGTGCATTGTGATTTAAGTACGGTGTATGGAGAGAAGTTTCAAGGACTGGTTGAATCAACATTTATTTTTCTGTACCTGCATAAAATGTTAGTCTGAAAAAATAAAGAAATGCATCCTCCACAACCAAGGACTAATAAATCACCATACATAAAATGTTTAACTCTTGTCTATTTTGTACTTAACCGCAAATGAACCTATTTTGTCTTTCATTTACCTATTCTCTTTCTTGCACTCTAAATGTCTTTTGCATTAAAAATTACATAACTAATGCACTTTTTATAATCAAACTTGTGCTTTGAAAAGCAGCTATGATGTCCACCATAGCCTTGTAAAATAGATTAGTATTTTTATCCACAAAGGTATAACTATTCGATTCCACTGAGCACCATCCTTTGACCCTAAAGTTATATATTGTTTACAATTTAAAAACACAAAGAACATTTTACTGCATATGGTATATATAGCCAAATGTTTGTATACTTCTTTACATTCATAGAAAATGGCCAAGACTGATAGATATTTCATAGCACAGCAGATGTGTGCTTTATCACATGAAGATAAAAAGACAGACACAGCTCTACAATCCTGCCTTATCCATTCAAGCCTCCGTAGACACTGGGATGTAGGATTCTAGAATTAATACACTGAAAGAATCGGGGAGCTGCCACCACCTGATAAATCTTGGCTTTAAAAGTCATTCATAACAAGGTGTTCTAGCAACATTCACACATCTAAGTAAGCCTGCTGATAGAATACAGCTAGGAATGGAAAAAATGTATTTGTAAACATATTACTCATTTTAATTGCTAAATGTTATCAGGAGTACTGTAAAAATATGAAAATCTGGAAAAGAAATCTTGATTAAACAAAACATTTATGAAAGGGCATTGTGACACTTCAATGTCATTCTGTACTAAATATTGTAAGGCTATGTATGTGGTGTGGGTTGCTATATGAAAACCTTTTGCATGTATTTTACCATTAGTAACTCAACTCACAGGCAGCAATGTGTTGGGAAACAGAACGGTGTTGTAGCAACACCCTGCAATGTATATCGCGTGAATGTCAGACATTATTTTTTATGATACTATTGTTACTGTGTATTAGATAATATGTGGGAGGCAGTGATCTTTACAAATATTATTTTAATAATACCTATAAATAAACTTTAATAACAACTAGCAGAATAAATAGGATAAATAATTATTTAAAATTGTATTATTTTACCTACAGATCTGGGCTCTATTTAAAGCAGGAAAGCGCACAATTATTCAGGGATCTTAGGATTCAGAGCTAGGTGTTCCAGGAGGACACACATTGACCTGTCTGCTGGCTTTATTTGCTACTAATTCACCCCGTCTAATATCTGCTGCTTACTAGCCGTATCCCCGCCAACCATAGCTTCATCCTCTGCTTATCTGCCCCTTCTCATATCTGCTACTTACCTGCCCCATATTTTATCTACTGCTGATGCATCACAATCATCTGTTTCTGTTTCATTTGCTGGTAATTTTCACCTAGCTTTATCTCCTGCTAACCTTCATATCTATTCCAGCTATTTTGCTTCTTTTCACCACTACAGTGTGTAACTGAAGTACTATTCTTTGATTAAAGGAATTTTTTTCTACAGTCTCCCAACCGGGGTTCCTGTGGAGTTTGCTAGGGATTCCCTGAGCAATGAGCTTTTTGTGCTTCCCAGGTCAGTTTAACTGACACCGATGATCTTTTTGGCAATTCGAAAGAAGAATTCTTCCAACTGACCACCATGTTAATACACTGTGAACTGTGGCTGTAATAATTGTAGCGGTGGTTCCCTGAAGACCTGAAAATCATTTCAAGCATTCCCTGATGTTCGGCTGGTCTAGGGCAAAGACAACGTTTTTTTGGTCAAAAAGGCATTTTGCTGATGCAGAGGTCAGAAAAAGAAGACATTTTCAAGTTCATAGTTTATTTGTTGTATAACTGCTCTTAGCTCTATCTGTTTAATACCCCTTGCTACCTGACTGCTTCATCTGCTATAACCTCCAGGATATTAACTTTACACCAATAATGATAGAGCTACTGAAAACAGCTAGCAAATTTCTTCAATTTCTTTTTTTGTTGGATTCATGGTAGGTTTAATATTTTTAAAATATACCTTTATTCCGAACACATCATCATTATCTTAACATATAGCTACTTACTACTGTGTAGGTATAACGTTTTGTCATAAGTGTACACTAGAGTCTCTTTACACCCCATAATTAGCTGCTTGGGAGCTGTTTTACTGTATTATGGTTTTGTGATTACATGAAAATAAATTGTTAGTCTGCATCTACACTATGACAAAAGGTGTTAAACTTTAATTAGTTAGTTACATCATTTAAAAACACGTTAGCATTTGGAGTGTATAAAATTCTATGAAAATACCTAAAATTATAGGGGAAAAAACTATCATGAAATTCTAATTACATATTAAAAAAATGCCGGTCGCATTTCTTAATGAAAAGGTTTAGAAAAATTAGGTTTGAAGCTTTCTGGGTAGGGTTTATGTGGAATGTTACACATACTTTCATTGTGACCTTATCAAGCTGTAAACACCAGATTATCTTCACTGCCTGGCAAGCTTTTACTCAGCAACACACTGGGAAGTTAGGATATTTCTTTATATTTTAATTGGAAGAACCAAATAAATTGCTAAGACTATGATGACGGATATCTAGAGATTGATGTCACAGATGTATTTGTATGTACAACATATGTTGTTTTTACCTTTCACAAATCTTTACACCCAAACATATGGGTTGTTCTTCTTAAAGCATAGCTACATCTTTGGAAACCCCTGAATTGCATACTGTCTCTCACTACCTCATTGTATGTACGGAGGGAACCATGGTTGCCACCAAGTATTTGCATTTGTTCATCTCTGTTAATTGGGGAATGGAGAGATTAGAAAATCACAGAAGGGGTAAACATTGCTTTATGGGACATTTTAAAGAATGTAGTACGATTGATGCATCCAGCAAAATTAACAGATAATTGCTATACTTGCTATAAATGTTCTTATCCTGACAAATGAAAACTAAAGCAGCTATCTACTAATAAGGAGTAATAAGTTGAAATATTTTATATTTTATTATATTGAGGTTTAGTTATCCTTTAAAGTGAATTAAGTAAATTAATTAAATTAATGAAGTGAATTCTATTTAAGAGTCATGATTAAGATGTGATGGGTTAAAAAGGCTAACTTTTATGGAAATATAAAGGTAAATAAATTACTGTATATACTCAAGCATAAACTAAGAAAATTTTTACCTTAAAATACCATTGGCAAAATACTCAGGTCACACCAGTAGATGACATCAAGTGTGCAACAAATGTTTGCTGTTGGAAGCAAAAGGCATGAATTTGTTACACAATTTACATGAGGAGACAACACCATCTAACAATAATGAACAAAATATAATTTGGGAGCCAGTGACCCATAATATGCATAAAGGTACAAAAACTTTACTAAAAAAAGTTGAAAGAGGCAAAAAATCAACAGACTGATTTTATGAATGTTTCCCCTTTAAATAAATGCTTTTAGGTATCACACCATGGGTGTATTTATTCACATTAATTCTATTGAATAATGTTGTGAATGTTTGCAATGATGGCCATGTTTTTTGCCCTAGGTATACTGGTTTCCTGTATTCTCAGGTAAAAATATGTATCTCGGTTTATATTCAGGTGTGTATATATATATATATATATATATATATATATATATATATAAATCTTAAAACACATGCTAAATTACTTTGTATAGTAGGTGTGTATTTTTTAAATGATTAAAAAAATGTGCTCACCTCACCATATATATTAGGCAACTAGCATTTTATGAAGAATGCCAATTTACTTCTTTTTATATTAAGTGTACTTTGTATTTCATCTGTGCATTTGACATATTACATCTCATACATTACTTTTCTGTGTTTGTAGAATAATTAGATGAGTTAATTATTATGTCTAAATTTAAGTTTTTTAGAAGGTTATCTGCAAATGTAAACAAACATTTTCCCTCCTGTTAGCAATTCCATGTTCTTCTCTTTGTGTTCTTATTACTTTTTAATAGTTGTCTATGTGCATATACCAATGCATATTCTTTCATATCTAATATCCTTATTTCCTTTTGCCAATTAAAAAGAAAAAATCTGTGAACAAAGAAAAGTCTGGTAATGCAGTATTGCCTAAAATACTATTCAGATGTAATATACCTTTTTAAAAAACTTACTTTAGAACAATAAAGTGGAAGTAAAGCATATAGTAACAACAGCCACAGAATATAGCAAATCACATTTCAGCAGTAATTGTCTAATGTGGATTACACACTGAAAATTAACACCTAATTGGTTTAGTTGTACATATAATTATACATACATCCACAGAATAAAGATGATTTCCATAAGGAGTTGAAAACACAATAAACTGAAGTGATTCCCGAATCATTTAGATATATATTGTGCTATTACTGCAAAGTTTTTTTTCTAGTTTGTATGGAATCTTGATATTTTGGCACTGTGCACATGAACTACATTTAAATATACTAGTATGCAGTTTTGCTAAAACACTTACGAATAGTGCTTTATGATTCTAGAATATATTTGACTTTCATGCTTTTGATAGGGCCACCCCTATCACACCTCTCATCACCCCAACCCCTACCAGCAATCTACTGACCTTACCTTCCTATCACCACCTGCGTGTTCATAACCACTTCCTGTCTGCACCTATTCTCCATCCCTTCGTCGGCCTTCAGGCCTTACTGATTGTGCAGTGTCATATGCATGTGCTGTAAACCAGAAGAAAACCTTTAGGTTACAAAGGGCTACAAATCTTTTTACAGGTAAAGCAGTAAAAAATTTCTATTTAATATGTGTTTTTATCTGTTTACTTGTACATTATTCATCGATTTTTAACAAAAGTAAAAAGTAACAAAAAAAATCTTTTTCTCAGAGACTGCAAAAAACAAGCTATGTACAGTCACTGTTCCTGCTGGCACAAATAGAGTAGTGAATCAGATTAAAGCACCAAAGGTACAAAATATATCATGCTTAAAGAAAACAGTCTATTTGTCTTCATAGGAAGGACCCTGCTCTCTTAAGAAAAGTGCTGTGATAATCAGTAAGTATAACTTATTACTAACCATTTATAAATATACAGTATCCTGTTCTGCAGTATACACAACAAAAAAAGGTACCACCGCAGCTTAAAAATGTAAAAAAAACAACAACTCTGGAATTAATTTCTTTTAAATCATTTGTTATTAGTTGGCATTTTCTATCCTGGTCCATATCAATTCCAGGTTTGCTGGATCACTCAGGTTCTCACGGTAGTCCATTTTCTCCATTCTTAGAGACATTTATTACATATACACATGTCCTTCATTTAGGAGGACCCGTGAGTGCAAGGTGTCATGGACCTGACAGTATAATGATACAAGAAGTTGAATAATGCATATTTTTCATAGTGAATGCAACAAATTGCTTTTTAAAACTAGTGGTGTGGTCTGTATGCACTGTTTCTGCATTTGCAAAATTTTGCAAAATGCAGTGGCTCTGATACCAGAAAAAAATGAACTAAAGTTCCACTTTAAAAATCTATGACTAGGCAGGACTTTATTGCAGAAAGAGACAGGTGGTGTTCATTGTACAATAAAACAAACTCACCTGCCTGATTGCCTTAATTGTCTAAATGGCTCAGCTGGGATACCCTGTGGCTATGGGAACTAAATGAACTCCTGTACACCTGCGTTGGAGTTACGTCATCCCAGCACCACCAATCCAGATGGCCAATACTCAAAAGAAGGAAGACAAGAAAGAAGAAGATGGCGGCGCTTGAGATGGAACAGGGAAACAGGGTTTAATTCCTTCTCTAAAGTGATGTGAAGAATTCCAAAAAGTGTAAAGACAGTGGGATAGGTACAAGATCAGCAGACTTATTTGAAGGGATGAATTGCTTTTCCTGTACTTTTAATTTCTGTTCGGAGATAGCCACTTGGATTCAAACAACTTGTCATTGTGGCTAGTAAGACATAGACTTGGTATACAGCATAATATTGGTTTCCTCCAGTGGCATGAACTGGGTGGATGGTACAGTATATTTAAAAAAAAGTGTGCCAAGTCTAAGATTCTGTTTGTAGATGTTATCACTGAAAATTCACCCATAATCCATACATTGTTTACTTTAGATTTAGTAAGAAAAGTGTAGGAATCACTAGTAAAATCATTAGTTGATTTGCACACTTTCTAAATAAATCCAAAAAGATATTAAACATAATATTATATCCAAGACATCAAACGTTTTTTGTGTTGATGCACCTGAAATGTATTCAGCTGCTTTAAATTGAGTTCAGTTGGGTTTTAGTACTAGTGTTTAATTTTTGAGTGGACAGTACATTACACACACTACACTTTTACAATTTGCATTTTATGTGTGAAGCAATTTAATGATGAACATAGCATGTTAGTGCACCCTGTAATCAGTAAATAACATCTAGTTTTTGAAACTAAATTATTTGGATTTGGATTTGGATTTGGATTCAACTTATAAAGTAACAAAGCATGTAGTCATTTAAACTAGATCTAGACCTCCATAGGATCAAAAACCAAGCCCCCATATGCACTTATATTTGGCATAGTAGACCATTTTCATGTACAGTCACATCACCTTCTCTACAGGCTTTAGCTAGCTTCAGCACACTGCATCTTTGGTGTGCTTTTATGCTTCAGTGCATCTGAAGATTTTATTATATATATATATATATATATATATATATATATTCTAACACACTCTGTCTGTAACTATTTTCATTTAGCAGACATAATCTAAAATATATATTCTATTGTAGCTTTACTGACATTTTAAACCGTACAGATGAATCGTAACAGAAAAGCTTAAATCCTTTACAGCTTTACATTTGCTTGTGTCAGTGTAAATGGCATCGTCTTTTCTATGTACAGCATGTGAAATTGCCTGCTACAAAATGCATTGTCAAGCCTAATACCATACATAGTGAGTGCAAGCAGTACACAGGCGGTACACAGACATCACTGTAGCAGCATGTTTTAATTAAGACCAGCCTTGCGTCAATGTCAGATAAGGCACAGAACAGGTTAGCCGACTTATATGCCACAGCTTTATCCATTACTTAAGTGGAGCATGCACATATTATGACCATTATGTCTAAATAGCCCTGAGCCATAGAGAATGGAAACTGGAGTTAGAATTCCATGGTTTATTACAGTAAAAGGGCAATAAGCATCTGTAATATTAGCAGTGGCAGAACACAAAATTGCTTGATAGCATTTAAAAAGAGAACCAGTCATGTGAATTGAATTTTCAGCTTGGAGCCTAAGAGGCCAAATTTAATCATCCAACTGAAATTATCACACAAGTCAATATTCCCCCTTCCCTACAAAATAAAAAGAAAGAGAGCGAGAAATGAATTCTCCATGCTGAAGTTCAGCAGGTGGCCTTGAGGCTGATAACCGGCTGGATGAAATCTAAATAACTTTGCCGAAACAAAACCAGCTACCGAATTGATTGCCTTTCAACTTAAATGAAAGTGGCCCTACCCAGTCAATATGAATACAGAGAGCCTCTATTCTGCACAAGTCGCAGACCCTTCAATTCTGAACCATGATTGGGTGGCAACTTCTGTAAGTATTAAGTCAATTTGATCTATTGATTTGTACCAAGTTAAAAAAAAAACTTGTATTACAATCTAAATCACTTTTATAAGAGCTCATGTAAGGTATCAGCAATCAAAGTCCGGTAAATATAAATTGAGCAATTCAAGTATATGTGGGGTCAAATCACACATTCATTTCAAACAATAAACTGAGCTCCCTTTTATATATTATTCTATTTGGAAGAGAATTTAGCAAAGATAATTATATCTTTAATTTAGTTTAAACTTCTAGAGCAAACTTCTCTTTAGTTTTTATGGTTTGATGAGTTAAATGAATTTTTTTAGATCAAGAAATAAAAAAATATTGTCTTTATTTCTGAAACCGAAAGCCTTGCTCGTATGCAAAATAGCGATTTTTAAAACCAGATAATCTGTGAAAGTTTTTTATCCAGCTCATTGTATTTTTAGTGGCACAGTCACATTTAACCGGACATGTTCTGTATTGTTGAAAACCTTTCACAGCTTTCAAAGCTACTTCCAACCTTCCAAAGCTGTTCCTGCCCTGCTAAAAAAATAATCTAATTCCATTGTATAAATTTGTCACCATGATGTACACGAATTCACAGCACATTATGGCATATTATGGCATTGCCCTACTCCAAGGAAGACCAGGGGCCAATCATTACTCTGTCTAATTCTGCTGCCATTCCCTTATTGATTCTTTTGGGTCTTGTGACAGTCCTCCTTTCCTTTTTTTATATGACAGTTTTATCATTCTTAGCACTGCAAGGCAAATGTGTTGTCAAAGAAACATTTCTAGAGAAAAACTCCAGTGTCAAGTAATTTCAAATCAAAGCAGCATTGTGATTCACCAAAAAGTGATACTTGAGGTGTAGATGGAGCCTGGTGTGTTTTCTATAGATATAAAATACTTTTCAACAGGATCTTCCTCCCATAATTTCTGGGACATTTGATTGTTACCACCTTTTCATATTCCTTAAACTGCCTTTGTATTCCCCATAATATTACCAAAATTAGGAAACTAAAGAAAAGCGTGGAAATCTCTCAAAATGGTCACAGACAGTAAGCAATGTAGGAAGTACAGGCTTCTTACTATCACAGCAGCAGGGTACATGTTCCTAAAGTTAGGAACAAATAATAATCCCCACGTGCATAAGAAATTAAAATATTTACTGATTATGTTTTAATGTTAAGAAAACATTTACATGGTGGCTTCTCCCACAGAAATACCTCTTATTGAATGTTTTTCTTTTTCAGCAGCATCATTGGCATTGGCATTGGCATTAACATTCATTCCAGTGTTAAAGTTGTTTAGCTCACATATCTAGCAATTTTAGTGTTAGGTTAAATAACAACAACTTTATCTCTAGACCACATATGATACAGTAAAGATGGTTCAGAATTTACAGAATACCAATAACTAGTAAAGAAGAGCAGGAACCTGCAGGTAGAAGCAAATTCCAGTAGCAAACCATGATCAGCAATGGACACTCAGCAAGGTACTGGAATAGCAGGTAGAAACAAGGCCAGGAGCAAAGCCCACAAGGTCAAGAGGAGATCAAATAACACATGAACCACAGGTGAAGAAAGAGTGGAGCCTGGTGTGTTTTGTATAGATATAAAATACTTTTCAACAGGATCTTCCTCCCATAATTTCTGGGACATTTGATTGTTACCACCTTTTCATATTCCTTAAACTGCCTTTGTATTCCCCATAATATTACCAAAATTAGGAAACTAAAGAAAAGCGTGGAAATCTCTCAAAATGGTCACAGACAGTAAGCAATGTAGGAAGTACAGGCTTCTTACTATCACCCCAATATATAAAAAAACATTAGTCTGGTGGTTTATCTCTCTAGAGTCTATCAAACTACTTGCCCACAATATCTCCAACAGTAAAAGACATTTTGAAATAGTGACCACACATAATACAAAGCTTTTTGTTCATGTCCCTGTTTGAGGGATAAATGATCTTGTAAGTGATACTTGATTTTTATTTGTAAAGAAATTAATTATAATGTGCGGTTGTGTGTAGAGAAAAACTGACTGAACCTTCAGAGTGTAAATCTGGGGTTCGAACAAAAACAAGCCAGTTTCTAATATATTTTTGTAGTGGTGTCCCATTCAACAACAACAGCTATTTAAAACCAAAAAAAGGTATGGAAAACCATGGACACACGATTGCCCATGCTTCTACTATCAGACTAGAGTTTCTCAACCAGGATATTGTGGAACCCTAGGATTCCTCCAGAGGTCGATAGGAATTCCTTGTGAGAAATTTGAGCCCCACAGGTCAGTTTAGGCTATACCAATGACTTTTTTGGCTATCTGTAAGGGTGGCATTCTTTCCACTGGCCAGCAATGTAAGAGCCATTCTTTCCATTTACAACCATGATAATTTACTGTGAGCTGTGGATTTTATATTATAATTATAGCATTATAATAATTATAGTACTTATATCAAGGGTTTTTCCAAAGACCTGAAAGTTTTTTTGAAAGGTTAAGAAACACTATACCAGAAATCTGCCCTTCAGTAGTAATTGGGTTCCTTAAGAGGAGGAGCAGGAGTCCAGGGCTGACCACCAACAGGTTCTTCTACACTTGTAGAATAAAGAGATTGAAAGGAGGGATAAGGTAATAAGTAAATACAAACAAAAAATTAAGACTTTAAAACATTATTAATAGTAAGAGAAGTTAAAGAAAAAGTAGAAAATTCAGCTTTCATGAACATAACAGTGTCAAATCACGTCTGAAGTCTGAATAAAACAGTAAGAAGCTTTTTTATTTCTGCATTCAGTTTTAACATGGTCCAATTGTAAATTAGATGATAGGTTTGTGCTATATATATTTTCTGATTGTTAAGTTGACAGACACCTAACACAAATAAAGTACAAAAGTACTGACTTTCAGATGATAAATCCAGGTGTTGGAACAAGAATAGCCCAGCCAACACATTCCGTATAATCACATCAACCTTTCAGACTCCTTGTCAAGATCCTTGAATATTGATTGCCTTTCAAACACCAGGTAAATCATGTAGGATGCCTAAATTATTCTCTTCAGGCACTGTTAGGCTTGTTTGAGATCATGTCGGCAGTGTGCCCATTTCCCTGTGTGCGGTCAGTGCTTCTTGTCAAACACCATAGTCTGCGGTGTAAACTATTGCTCTAGATTTACTATTGAATGTGACTAATTGTTAGTCCAGCAAAGTACACATCATTATTAGGGGATATGGTCAATAAAAGGTCATAGGAAAAATAGCTTAGCCACTCCAGGGAGCTTAGTGCTTGGATGAGCTGAATCGCTGATGTGTATTTAAGAAACCCATAAAAATAGAACAAGTTCTGCCGGGCTGAACAGAAGTTCACAAAGAGAAGAGCTGCTGTAAAGTGGAACTGCTTTAAGGATTCTCACAGCAAAGTGCTAAATATTACCCTGCTGTATAAATTATTCAGCTTCAAACACAGAGATGAGATGCTCTTCAGTGGAAGGCATTAGTTGATTTTAAGCCGGTGTTACTCTGAATATGATTTTAAAGTCAAAATCCTGTCTAGGCAGAGACATTCATATGTATTGAGGACAAAGGCATGCAATGCTCTTGTTAAATAATGTTTCCTTCCAGACTTTGGAAATGTAGGGAAATGTTGCCACACGTAAATTTTATTCAGTAAAATAATGCGCTGTTACCAATTGACACAGTATATTCAAATGAACAGTCGTGATTGTGCTCTGTCACTGATCTGATAGATTATGAATAAATAATGCAATTCCTGACTGCCACAAAATATGAATGTACAATGATGTTTTTTGAATGCCATCTGTCTTTCCTGAGCATCACTGATCAGGCAGGCTGTGAAGCACAATATACAAAAGTGTGCATTATTTTGTCTATCTTTACCAGTAATTGCTAGGTGTTTTTTCTGCTTGCTGTGTTTTGTAAAATGCACTAGTTGTTATTTTATACTCTTCCATATCACTACAAATGCAGGTGGCAAGGCAAGAACCTGGTACAACCTGGTACATCTACAAAACCTCACAAGCAAAAGTTTAAATATTTAAAATTATTTTATTATTATTATTTCATTTTTAATTATCTATAATTTGCTAGACTAGAAAGGCTATGTCGTTTGCTAGACATTTGTAAAAGTACACTCAGTGGAATACCTAATAGTAGTAAATTTAAATGACTTGCTAATTATTGTTTCAAGTGTTTACTATTCTTCCATGTGGCTTGGTAATTGACCAGCAGTTCAACTGAAAAGTCTATTTATCACAATCCAATGACCATAGGGCCATGTGCATGAGGCTGGTGTTATATGATGTACAAACTTATGGTAAGAATTGTTGTTGCAGGTCCATGTTAAACAACGATTTGCCTTTAGGTCAAAGAGTCAATCTACCTCAACTACTGGTCTTTTTCACTCCTCTAGCTCCCATGCTAATACTGTTTGCTTCTTCCTTCTCACACTATATTCCAGATGACAGATGATGTAGGGGGTAATACCACACATAGATCATTTGCAGTAGACTTCTAGACCAAGCATTCATAAGTTCTCCATGTGTCACCTGTAAGATACTGGAAAGGAGAACAGCAGGGTACATGTTCCTAAAGTTAGGAACAAATAATAATCCCCACGTGCATAAGAAATTAAAATATTTACTGATCATGTTTTAATGTTAAGAAGGTCAAGAGGAGATCAAATAACACATGAACCACAGGTGAAGAAAGATTATCAAGACAACCTGATGGTCAACTGGTTTAGATCTGTGGGAAGTTCTGTTTTAAAGTGTCATATATCTTGCTGTGCATGGGGAGAGGAGAAACTGTGATTTGGGCACATATTCTAAATGCAGATACAGATAATAAACCCACAAGTAGGTATTTCTGCTGAAATTTACTGCTAAGAAAAAGTATTGATGTCCAAGGGTAAAAATAACAACCAGTAATTTTCAGAAGGATTAGAATTTAAAGCCTACAAATTTTTGTGTTGATTTTATTCACTTTTAATCATTTGGCTAGGAAAGAGAGGCCCGCAGCAGTAATTAGAATAGGCGTAGGGCCTACATGACAGGGTGCGAAACATAAGCCCAGGAGGGGTAAGAGGAAATGAAAAGGGAATGGTTGAGAGGGGGATTGGCTAGAGGTTAAAGAGGAGTGTAACATGGGAAGGGTTAAAAAGGGTTGGATCGGAAGTGGGAGGAGGTTTTTAGGAAGGAAAAGTTTCCCGCTTACTCATCCCTATACTAGGTACAGGAGGGTGGTGTGGATTGGTTTAGCCAGTTGGGGTCTTGGAAGGCAAGGGTCCTGTTTGGTAAAAATGGATACATTTTGGTATGGTAGAGTCTCGTTGATGGGGTCCCACTTTAAATAAGTTGCAGTTATTGGCCCCTGAGCCGGTGCTGGGTGTCTAGGGGCCAGTGTGGTGATACAAATGGTTTGAATAATTATGGTGTGATTGCTGATTATATTTTTAATCTTGCAGCCAACCCCCCAGTCATATATATATATACATAAACAACAAAATTTTTGTGGTATACTAGTGGTAACACTCGGAGAGAGAAAAGGAGGTTTTTTTTTTGGCTTAATTATGTAATGTTCCAAAATCTATACATCATTTTTTTTTCATAACAGAATAGTGAATTCAAAATACTAACTTTTTATTAGATCACATATATGACCCTTATCCCAGCTGCATTATATTCATGCAGTGGGAAGGGGTCTTGTTCTACAAAGCTATACAATGCCGTCTATGAATGCTATTTATTACATACAGTATGTTGTTATTTCATATTCAGAGACCTCTAGTGCTCTCTGATTGGCTGAGGAAAGTCTTCCTCAGCCAATCAGAGAGCACTAGAGGTTTTGAATGGGGAGACTTCTCCCCATTTACCTCTAGTGCCAGGCATCTTCTCAATCTGAATGCAGCTCTTGGAATCCTCCTATTTTAATTCCCTAGATCTTCCCATGGTTTGGCGAACTGTTCAGTTCGCCAAAGTTTCGTGGAACCATTGGAAGTTCGAGGAAATTTTCGCGAGACTCCCAGAGGCATTCTCACTTATTCCCACTTATCATCTCCGATGCAAAAGCACACAAGCCTGCCTTCCAACCAAGCAGGACATTTATTTGAAACCTCCATAAGCTAATCATAATTATAATGACTGCTAAAGGGCTTTTGTGAGACCCCTCCCACCAGTATAATATAACTTACCAATCAAAGGCTTGTGTGATTTTATCACGGGGTCAAAAATATGCCAAATTTGAGGAACGAAGCTGGTAATAAATCATTCTGCTGAATACTGACTAGGGTACACTTTGCACACCCAACTTGAACTTTAAAATGCTATAACTGCCATAACAATGCATGACGTTCTCTCACACATCTTCATAAAATCAGTACTGATGGTCCATTATTGATTTTTTATAGCATTACTGTGGCTCATGTGGAGGGTTGGGCAGAAATGGATTTAAAACGAGAAAACCAAACAAACGTGGCATAGTAATTCATTTTACACTTTTTCAGCTTCATTTGCTAAACGTCATATGCGTTACAAGGTGATAAAGCTGGAACTATTGTATGGCTTAAAAGCAACATTTCGTTTTTATTATTTTGGAACATCTAAGAAACCTGTAACTTAAATTCAAACTGGCAATCTAAGTTTGCTGTAATGAAATACTTTACATTATTGCTCATTAATACCCAACTAAGTGAATGTTCTTAATGAGCAATATGAGCTACCAGACTTTAGTGAACAAGCTCTGTAATGGGGTTCTGAAATATAATAGACTGCATGTTGTAAGATTAGAAAATGCAATTAAATTAGTGTAAATGAGGTAGTTATGGGAAATTAATATTTGATATTGAGAAAGAATGTAAGATATTTCCTAGTGGGAGTTACAGCTTGGCAGATAACTGTAGTAGGCTAACCACTATCCGATCAGTTCTTAGAAAAAGCAATGACTTCAGTTCTCAGGATCACTGTCTCTTTGGGTAAAGTGATTTTGTGAGTCAGCCAAGTGAAAAAACACTGGTATGTTTAAAAAACCTGAACAGTGGTACAGTATGAATTATGGGAATACAGCTTTGGAGACGTTGTGTTTCCTAAGGTTAAAACAAAAATCAAAATCTCTAAAAGTAAATCTCTAAAATAAAAAAACAAGTGTCATAAAATCTTTGTGTCTACAAATGTTTTTACAAAGTTTTTTTCATTTATGTACTGCTGATGAATACCTACAAATATATTTACAAAATATGTTCAATCCTAATTTTTTAGTTATGAGCCTCATACCAAAATGTGACAGTATTGCAATTTCTCCATAGCATGCAACAGGAAAGGCGCAATGAAGTTTTCACTACATACAAATATATATATAAAACTTATAAAACAATGTGTGCTTGACAAAAACAAAAAAGGTAGCACACTTAAGGGGAAATCATTCCATTAATATAAAATTTAAATACGTGGCATTAAAAATAAAACAAAGTGGTTGTCCCAATATTGTACAATATACAAACGACTTTAGTAAATATAATCTTTCTCCATTCACTGGATTCGGTGGTCTGTTAATGATAAAAATGGTCAGATGCGCCCCTCAAAAGGTTCACTGTGACAGTGTGCATTTTTTTCTGAAATTCATACTGCCAAATCTCTTCAAGTGCTTAAAAAGAAGAGAGCCACTAGTACATCCAAGCACAAACCCAGAGTCAATCTAGATGATGCTGAATTCCAAGACCACTGAGTCTCAATAAATAAATCTACTACTACTAATAATAGTGTGGAAGACCAATAAAAACTGAAAATCATCCAATATACACAAATTTCCACTCTAAAATTATTTCCTGGAAGCTGCAAAAAAAGTCCACAATTCATGGGTCGGTCACAACGCTCTCAATTCTTTCCACTCAATTTACTTGCAGTTTCATGTGCAATAAATAGTTGCACTTTAACTAAGCACTGCATAAATAAATAAATATTTAAATACTAAATAATCTACATGGAAATAGGAAGAAATTTAAAAAGTGTCCGTGCCTCAAGCCCTTTTTTTTTTTTTTTTTTTTTTAGCAAAACAAGAATTTAAATACTTTTTCAACTTAAGTTGATAAGGCTTCACCAATAATTATATGCCTACAATAATTTTGGTTTTGTAAATTAACAAAAGTCCATCGGTGAGTACGTGACATGAGTCTGGCTGAAATGCATCTAGTTATCAATGGAAAACACAATATAGACGTTAATATTCATGTGATCATATGGGACACAATTATAGGTATTGTCTGTCTAATTTATATCCCTCCTCCATATACGAGGCACAACTATCTATATTAGGAGGTTGCAGTCATTAGGCTGATTAATGAATCCTAGTGCATATGACTTAACTGTGACTTACAGATGAAAAAAAAATACTCCAAAATCCTTTGAAATTGCTACACCAAAAAAGAGTAAGGGATTTTACCATTTTAAACCCAGCCCACTCATCTGTCCACGTTCCAGTGCCAGGCACCATTATCTTTCCTTTCAACCTCTTCTGCACATTCTTCAGACATCTTGATTAGCTTTGCCTGGATGATGTAACTGATGCGCAGCTCAGCTTTTTACCAGAAACCCAGAGTGATCAGATAGGTAAGACATTATTGCAGAAAGGACATTGCCTGTCCCGTTCTACAATATTGCCCTGCCTAATCATACAAACTTAAAAGTGGAATATTAGTTTCAAGTTAATACAAATAACCCTATATCCCTACCTGCTTAAATTATTTGTGACATTTAGTTTGCTATTACCTGTAAATCACAATTAGTTCTCATTTATTTTCCATAAAATACTTTTTTTATCTTTTATCATTCCTTGCTGCATCTCAGTGCAGCTTCTTTCCTGCAGCACCTATGTATGCACTTTAGCCAATATTGCATGGTATTTTCTCAGTGCTGGTTTCCTAACTGTGACAACTGTGAACAAAGTCTGCACATGTGATTGAAGTTCCACTGTCTCCATAAAGACAGAAAAAAAGTAATTCTGCAACCACACATGGTTGCGCATATGGGGGACAGGGACATGAGCTGCCTTCATGACAGATTATTTACAAAAATATTTAAAATGTCTTTTGAAAGTTTATGAAAATATTAAAGATAACAGAATTTTGAAATTGGGGTTAATATATTGAAACTGTTTCATAGGTATTTTGGCTCTCTGGCTGGAAAATATGCATTCTGGCCCCAAGAGGAAAAAGGGTGGCCAACTAAATACAACTGTCAAAAGTTTGATTAGCTTCTGTGATGAAGCTCTGGTGTTACTTTTTGAATATTGTATGTGATAGCTTGAGCTATTTGGCTGTCTAAGCAACAGGCTTTGCTCTACAGGATGTAAATAAACAACCAAAAAAAACTAAATATTAATATATAATATTCCTTTTTTTCCTGGAAAAAACAGCTGCTGAGTTTTACTGTCAGCAACACATTTCATTATTTTTTAATATAATTTTTTTTAATAGATTCCTTTTCGGCCCTTACCATATTAAATAAAGAACAAACCTTCAACAGTAAATGTTCCCCTTTAGACATTGGGTTTGCAGCAGGTGATACAAAGGGTTGCATTTGTTGGAAGCTGAAATTATGGCCTCTTTCATGGTGTTCAAGCTACAAGCAGATTCCAGTTGATATAACAGGAGTTTTGTATTAGAAATATATGTATTTGTAAAATGTTTTTTGCACCCAGCACTGTACAAAGGTATGTTGGCAAATATTTCTATGAAAACCCAAGTGCGTTGCATTACATTGTGCAAATTAGCAGAGAACAATGAAGAATAATCCATAATGTTTCTACCTTCTACTACTCTTCCAAACACAGCCTCAAATTCAAAGTAAGCTCAACTTTGACTATATCTTCTCTATGCTCTTAATTTTTACACAGTTACAAAAAATTGTCTTGTACTGCATTTTTAATCCACATACAGTATATCTAAACTTCGGCTGTATAATTTTTAACCATGTGGTCATAAACATGTAGTTTGAATGCGGCATTGGGCATAAAGTGATCATTTCTATTCATGTCAATGTACAAATTGTCTCTTTTTTCTGTGTGTTTTCTAAACAGATTCAGCATCATTTGCTACACTTACATTTACTTTTAAATGGCTGATGTTAAATATGTGTACTTGTTCTTTCTGCTATGTAATCAATCTAATTTTGTCCCTGTTCTTTAATGTAGGCCAGTCTTTTGAACCCCTATGGAGAAGAAGACCGAGCACCCCTCATCCATTAAGCATACCTAAGTATGGCTGGGGAGTATTGGCTGAGGGATATATTGGTCTTTAGGAATGGCTTATTGGCATCCAGCTCTGGAAGTACACTGACAAAGTTTCTAGGCGGAGAACACATGTTGAAATCTTGCCTCTATATGAGATATTGCATCCTAAAGGAAAAACAATAGGAAATAAAATTATCAAAATAAATCAATTGTTTCAAACATGTAAACATTATTTTATTTTTGCTCCAGATATGTTTTTTTTAATATTTATTTCATTTTGTTTATTAGCCATAAACTAAACACCAAAGCATGCCTGGTATCCAGGTATATACTGTAAATGCTGGCAAAAGGTATGACATTATGAGTGCTTTAAAGCTGAAAAAAAAACAAAGAAAAGCATGCACAGAGATCTATATGTTTTCTATCCTACTTTTACAGTATACAATTTACAGTAAACTGTGGGTAAGGACAGAGAGGCACTTAAAAAGTCAAACCATGAAGAGGACACTGGCAGTGGGGTTCTATTAAAAGTATCAAGAAAGTCAAGGTGCTTGAAATACAAGGCAGCAAAATTAGTAACCATCACCCAAATGCAGCTTCCTTAGATTTAAATAATGGAGTAGCTGTATGATAAGGATGAATAGTGACACTGACATTAGTACACAGCTGAATACATAATATATGTAGTGCAATTTCTAGAAGCATTGAATGTGGTGGGAGTAGATGTATCTAATGTTGAACAGAAGACTTAACTTGCACAGTTGTACAGACTCTTTGACTGTACTGAAATAGTTTACTCTAATTTTACTGAACAGTGTGAGTGTCACAGGTCCCCACTGGACCAGGAACACTGTGCCCTCATTTGCGTCACCCCCCTTGCCAGCAGCAACACTGCCCAGGACTTCTATTCACTGTTTGCTTTCTGGTCTGAACCATGTTACTCCCTGAGAGCCACCCCTTTACCCCAGAGAACCAGGATATTACATAGACGGGCCCCATCTACTGGTGAAATTGTGAACACTACCTGAGCTGCTTCAGCTCTAGCACTCCCCCTGGCACCAGCTAGTCATATAATTTTCCCTTGTCACATGACTTTCTCTATAGAAGAAGTGACTGGCAACAGGATGTTTCCTGAAAAAGGAGTTCTTCCAGGCTCTATTTCCTGATCCCAGTTTGCATTTTCTGATCCTGATCCTGACACTAGTATAGCAACCCCAGCTCGTACCTGACTAATTTCGATAGCCACCTACCCTGACTTTGGCTCATTTGACTGCCCTTCTACCTTCCGCTGTTGTACTACGCATTGGTTCTACCCAGTCAACAGTCACCAGCCCCTGCATGTAATGGGGTTGCAGCATGGGTCCAGCCTCCTAAGGTCTATTATGTACCTTGTACACGTTCCTAGAGTCTGTGAATGACTGCTATTGTTGCCTGAGTCAGGTTGGGCGGCTAGGTGCCAAAAATATCAAGTCATTGCAGATGGGTGGTGTCCAATAGGTGGAATAAGGGAGCCTTCCAGAAGCAGCAGTCAAAAAGGTTAAGCTGGTACAATGTGGTTTTTAGGTGAGGTTTTTAGGGTGGGCGGCTAACCAGCAGATGGGTGGGGGTAGGGAGATGCTCAGAGGAAGGTATCAGGGTTACCCTAGTCCCTGATAGTGTGCATTAGATGTTGCAGCAAGTCAAATTAATTGACTTAATTATTTTCTGACTGGAAGACACCATCATCTAACCCCAACAACCTTACCTTATTGTCAATGGTACACCTCTTTCATTTGATGTAGTTTTTTTCTTTTTTTAATATGGAAACTCAGCATCACATTTGGGTTTTACTACTGCTTCTTTTATCTGGAAGCTATATATATAGTACCCTGCTAATTTCCTCCCACCAGTCAAGTTTTGCTTTCATTGTACACACAGTAGAAGCACAGAGACCATACTTGTCACAGATTTGATTTGTGACAGTTTATGTAAATATTTGTGGGTTGGATTTGAAATGTACAAAGAGAGAAAAAACAGAGACTTGCAAGTAAATAATCAGGCTGCTCAAATGGAAAAGTCTAGTCTTGAGGGGAGACACTACAAGGAAAAGTCATCTCCTTTACAGTCCCCAGAACAAGCCAACCATGTAAAGTGACTGGGTTGATACTAAGTCTGTGTTGCAAGCTCACTAAGCGCAAGTGTTGATACCTAACAATACAAAAACTCCATTTCTCATGCCTAAGAGATCAGAAGGGATTCTGCCCATAACTATGCCCAAGTAATTAGAGAAGTTTTAGTATCTGTCATGGGGCTAGTAAATAAAATGGGAAAGGGTAAATGATGGGATTGGATAGTGCTCTATAAAATAGCTAATTAAAAAGCTAATTATGATATTAAGATAGGTATAAGGCCAAAAAATTGGGGTTAAAGCAGCCCAAGTACCCTTTTATAGTTACATAGTAAGCCAGGTTTAAAATAGACATATGTCCAAAAAGTTCAACCACTAGGGAAATAAACATATCACAGATATAAAACTCTATAGACATAGTTGATCCAAAGCAAAAACAACTGGTACAATTTGCTCCAAAAGGGAAAAAAAATCCTTTCTGATTCCCTGAGGCAATAAGATGGTTAATAATAATAATAATATACACTGAAAGGTTGGAGATACATATGAATAAAACGGTATGTGAGAAAAGAAAGAAACTGAAAATACTGAATAATATTATCATGAACTGACCATGTATATATATTTTAATAATAGTTATCTATCTTGCCTCCAGGATCTTTAATATAAAAGAAATAGAAGTGTGACTTTTTATTTACTGACATTGGGATAACATATGGTTATTCCCACATGATCATGAATATTTTCTGTTTTTTACTCGCATGGTCAAAACACAGGTGCTCTTGCAAAGTTATGCTGTGCATAGTTTAGGTGAAATGTGACCCAATAAAAAAAGATGAAATAAAGCTCTTTTATAAACTATGTGCAATGATTGCTGTTAAGATTGTACATCAGCGACTCAGCACTTGTGACAACAGCCCATCAATCTCCATCCAGCTCTCAGCACTAACACTACAGACCCTGACTATAATTTATATAGGAGATGTGTGTTGCCATGAGTAGGTCATCCTCCACACATGTTTACAATCCGCTAGAGTGTAATATTTATGGCCTGGGTTACATGCAATGTCAATACTCAGGCTGCCAATAAGTAGAATGATTTAATTTTATCCTACCATAGTAGGCTACCCATCTTAATTACACAAATCTTCAAGGGCAAACTATAACCTCAAATATCAACTTAGCATATTTCCAAAAAATACTGAAAAGATGTAAAATGGTGTTGACCCAAGGCTGTCAATCTGCCACAAAATGACAGTTAAATGGTCGATGTAGCTACATAGTTTTTTCTCTTCAAATAGACCCCAGAATATAAATCACAATTACATGATGAAGGATCAGAAAACACAAAGCTGAAAAGCTTTTTGTTAAGAGATTTATCTTTTACGTTATAATATCATTGTCACAAGAGTAGCATTTAGTTGGTTTTAGTGTTATTCTTTAGATATAACAATTTGTGATATTTCTGTAGGTGCATAAGAATGTCACAAGAAATAGGCCAGTGTGAATGGCCCTATGTCAGATTTTATGTAGGATAAAGCTTTATAAAATAATGTTATGTAGTCAAATAGTAGCCCAATGTCACAGGAGTTGTCGGTTACTTGATTGCAAATATGTTAATATTGTTTAGTGGCTATCCCTTTTACATAAGAAAAAAAAACGTGTGTTTTTTGTTATTTTTACAATAGTCTACACCTTTTTTCGTTAATGTCAGGGCGGCAGCATCCTTGGATACTTACATTGCATATACCAGGAGGCTTCAAACTGATCCATGTGTACATGCCTGACACTGGGCATAATCACTGGTCTTTCCTCTAAAGTAAAAGTGCTCAATCTCACGAATGCGCAGTGAGTTAGGAAACCATTTTTTTACATTTGGGGGAACAAACATCACTTGATCTCAAACCTGCGCAGTGGGAAATGTCAGGAAAAACCTGGAAAAAAAAAGATGGCAACATTTACGGAATTGTAGGCCCTAGAAAGAGGAGGGAAGCTAAGACAGCACCAAATTTATTGGGTGTGTTTTGTACTTGAGGGCTTTTAACAACTAAAGGGAAGTAAATTTTTTATGAAAGTTCTGCTTTATGACTCTTGAACTGATATGGAAAAATTGAATTTGGTTGGCCCCCACAGTCACACCCACTCTTATAGAAGGGAGCACAGTGGGGTACAACTTACTCATTCTCCATCTTACCCTCTCTATGGAATAGAACAGAGTTGTGTGTACAGCACTAATTCATTAATCCATCTCTGAAAACAATCATAAAGTTGAGTTGAGTTCCATCAACAATCATCTAACATCTGTACATAACTTTATACTTGCCTTCATTACAAGCAATCTAGACAAATGATCCAACAATTCCACAGAAATTGAAAAGTTTAGCTAAAGTTCTCTTGTACGTTCATCCATTGTGCGAGAAAGTGTTTTTATGTTTTAAGATGTTTTCAGTCTTGCTTTAGATTTTGGAACCTGGAGGAGTTTAGTTTCTCCTGAAAGTCGGAAAGTTTTTCTGAGACTACAGTTTTTTCAGAAATGTAAAATCTGCTAATGTCCATACTCATTTATACTTACAGTGCATTAATAAATTAGTAACTTCACAGTTAATACGATAGTTAATTGATAATGAAAACTTTAGTATAGCACAAGAGAATCAATGCCTTGATCTCTTGTCTCTTTATAAGAATGCCTTAGGCAGGTGGCACTTTCCCAGCTCAGTACGAGGAATGATGTGAAGTGATGGAAAACTACAGTTAACATGAAACAATAGTTGCAGATTAGAACTTCTTCAAAAAATGTGATGACTGACTAGTGACACTGGCATATAGGGAAAAGAAAGGACAGCAAATGATGGCTAAATCAATCAGCACTCAGAGTATGGGACTGTCATAGTAATGAGGTCGCTCTAGTGATCATATCAGATTGTGTGGTGAGGAATGCAGACACTTGACATGCAATAGAACTGAATTGATTGCCAGGCCTAGTTTATGCTGCTGGGTAACATAAAGATGACCTACTTTCTGGCTGCATGGAGCTTTTATCCATGCCTTCAAATCTGTAATGAATAATGATCGTTGCCAGCTTTATGATCTGCATTGCTTTTATCAAATAGAAGAAAAACAGGAACAACCCACCCATGACCTGAATCAGGATGTCAATGTATTTTAAGGCCTCCCTAGCTGTTTACGCCATAGTCTTTTTAGTCTTCAGAATCCATAGTTTGGGATTCAGAGGCATAGCCACTGAGCTCAGCAGCTTTATAGCTAAATCAATAAAACTGTATTACCCCCTACTAGTTGTGTTTTATTCGTTCCCCTATTGATCTTTTTGTAATAGGATTCTTACTGTTGAATCCTTTAAAAACAAAACATGGCAGTCTACCCTCATAGATCTTCGAAATGCAATCATTTAATTATTGCTGATAATGGCTCAAGCTGCTACAGCAATATGGCTGCCAAGCTACAAAAACTGTGATAAACATGTTCTAAAGGAAACCCTGAGCATGCTTAGGAGTAGCTCTGAGTGAAGATATGCCTCTACAAATTCTTGTTCCTGCATATGCCTCTACCCCCCCCCCCACCTATTTTCCATGGATAAAATACACAAAGAGACTACCCACTGAAAATGTAGACATTTTCTTCTTTCTAGTTTAGCTGGTTTATGTTTTATTCTTTCTAGTGTTTTTATTTTAAGTGGGCCAGATGTGTACTGTTTTCTCTGGACCCCATTTCAGACCCTCCAGAAATAAAGATCATATAGGGTTCACTCTAAAACTCTCTGCACACCAGATACCACCAATGAAATGTTAAGGGAATAAC
>NC_092860.1:101670753-101709905 GCF_032062135.1 Pyxicephalus adspersus
GCTCACACTGCACACAGAAGCTCATTTAGCACCTACAAAAATATGATGACATTATTCTGTGTTCAGTGTCCCCCCCCCCACTCAAAAGCAAACTAAATTAACGGAGATAAACTGGATGTATGCTCAGTGCATAAACAAACTTTTTTGGCTAACATGTACATTCATTCTAAAATTTTTCTATAAAAAAAAAAATTGTTTAGCAATCATTCAGAACTTCAGATTGTCATATCACATCTTTTAGCACCTTACATTTTTTGGGGCTGTTCTATTTTGAACACATCGCAATGAAAGTCAGTCAGGTCACAGCTTAGAAACACAATAAGCTCCTACAGATCCTTGATTGCGTAGAATGAATCTCATCATTCAAGTCTGGCTTCGATTACGATGCATTGTGCCAGGATAGAAGGCTAGAATGTAAAATAAATGCAGGAGGAGAGGCAAGGAAATAAGTATGAGGACATGCTGGATATTAGAACTGATAAAGTGGAAAGGGAGAAAATGTCATTGCCTGATTGCAGTGGAGCCAGCTGTGACGGAAAGAACTTGAAATATAGCAGAGGAGTATACACAGTGACAGCTTCAGTTTTGTCACACATCTATATTTTATAACCATATCAATTATGCTGCTTTTTTTCCCTCCATTACAAACATATTCAGATTTAACTTATTGCTTTCGTAAATCACACTCCCCATAACAAGATTGAGTACAATGGGGGCCCTAACCATTCCTGCACCTATCCAGCAAAGGAAGAAAAGGCAAATAATAATGGAACTTCTATTGCTAGCAAAAATTAAATTGAATTCATAACAAAGCAATTCTTTATAAAATATTTATCTTCCCTTTGTTTCATATCTCCACCGTCATTTTCTCTTCACGTTCCCTGTTATCACTATTTCTCTGTGTGTGTTTCAGGTGCTCAGGGGCTGCCAAGACATCTAGCATTTTTCCTTGTTTAGTCTCTACTCCGACATTCGGTGCTGGGAGCCAGCTGAATGCAAAGCCTTCTTCTCCAAGTTTTCTCCTGATTCCCTTTCCCTAGTCCATTTATACCATGGCAGCCTTTCTTCCCTGTATCAGAGACACAACACAAAAAATATTACTTACCTAATAGGACCTGAAATGAACAAAATACACAGATGAGAATCCTTCCATGAATTTAATAATGTCAATGAAATTGCACTGTAAAAATGCCAGCAACATTTAGCTCAATGGGCTTCAAGTGAAAGCTTGGAATAACAGGGCAGCTAAACAGCATTCCGGCCTTCAAAGGCAAATGCTTCATGATTTAATCATTAGCACAGCAACAGAATGAATGCCGTTAATTTTGAGCTATTAGAGAAGCATTTAATATGTCAGGGGCTTCTGGTTTACCTTTGGCAATTGAACAGGCGGCTTTGCAAGGCTCAAGATAACATCGCTCTCAAGCTGTTGTCTGGCTTCCCATGTTTGCTCACCTATAACCCATATTAATACCCAGTCATGGAATGCTTTCTTATATGGATCATTGGAGAATATTAGGTGCAGCTAGTGAGACATGGCAGCTGTATTTAGAGTCAGGAGCTAGTAATGTTTTAATGATAAAGCTTGTGCGTAGTCATGCTCGGTATTGCTGTGTGGATGTGTGTGTTATTGTCGGGAAGATGGTTCTTGTGAACACAGCAGTTAGCTAGAGTATATTTATAGCTATTGGGAATAGGGAAAGGGAAATATTGTAACACTACAAATACTGCACTAGCAGGTGCCAGGAAGAAATGAAATGTAATTTTTAGTGAACTGACAACAGTGAGGTGAGGCATGAATCTAAGCTATGGGGAACACATCAAAACCATATGTCACTGTAAGCATCTATGTAAACAAGATCTAAACCCAAACTGGATGACAGAATGCCAAAGCACTGTACTGTATATCAAAAACAACGTTTTTTTTTGTTAATTTAAACTTTATTGAGAGGGTTCAAGGACAACAAAATTCACAAAACAATATAACAGTAATAAACAGAATAGTTGTGCAAAATACAGCAGTCAAAACAGACATAATAGAACATAAAACACCACCATTGGGATGTACACTGAGAATGCTTGGTCCTGTAGTACTCAACTCAGAATTTTATAAATTATTGGAGAACTACTATTTTAAAACTGGGAAGGGGCAGGGGAGGGGGAGGGTCAATTAAGGTATGGGAGGGTGGGGGTGGACAAGGTACAGAGAGTAGATAACTCGGTGCTAGAATGACCACATCAAAACAGTAGATGAGCATAACATACTTGATCTAAGGATCACCGGAATAGTACATTACTTAAACTGATAAACACTTGTGAGTTTCACATATAAAAAGGTAAGGGCTCACGACAAAGTTTGGAGTGTGGGCACATAGGGCCTGATTTAGTCTAAAGCTAGGTGATCCAGAAATCATGGAATGCATTTTTAAAAATCATTTGCTTTTTGCTAGCAAACATTTTAAATCCTGCATAAGATCCATTCCAGGTTTGCTGGATCACCCAGCTTCACCGATGAAAGTGTTTTTTCTCCAGTCTTGGAGAGCTTTCATAAATGAGGGCCATAGTCTGGGGAATCTCGGAACAGGACCCAGTAAAACCATCTCTGGTTGTATTTGGCTTCCGTACCCTTCATAGATTCAGTCAGGTCTTCCATTATATACATGTCATTAACTCGTTGAAACCACGACGAGTGGGAGTCCCTGTTTGGTGCCATAGTGCTGGAATACAGGCACGTGCCGCATCAATTAGTCCAATAAGGAGGGAATTATGATAAGTCTTCCTTGGAATCATAGTATAGTGTAAGAGAGAACCCCAGCTCAAACGGGGTCGAGAAATCCCTGAAACGTGGAAGAAGCCCATACACACATTCCCAAAATGGCCGAATCCCCAGGCACTCCCAGAACACACGCATAAAAAAGTGCCCCCTCCCTCACAGCATCTCCAACAGATATCTGAGGCCTCCAGGAACATAAAATACAACTGGGACGGCACTCTGTACCACCTAGTTAATATCCTATAGCATGTTTCTTGATACGTAGAACTGATGGATGAGGACTGAGTTATAGATAATACTTGGTCTGCTTCAGAATGTGAAAAATCTATACTCAAGTCTCAAGCCCAAATCACCAAGAATGATAGAGTTAAGTCTGCCTCAGGTGCAGCAAAAATAGATTACAAATAGGAAGTCTGATATCTAACCGGACCCAGCTTACATAAAGCTTCAAACATTGTAAACATTTTGCAGGGGTAGGGAGTGAATAAAATGATGGAGTTGCCTTATTCTCCAGAAACCCAGTGGCGTATATAGAGGATCCCCACTCATCTCCATCAGGGAGGGCCATGCTGTCTTTGGAAAAAAAATGTAACATCGCGTGGTCCTTGGTCTGCCATTCTGGGGAACACCTGATCTGCTAGTCTGGGTAAAAAGTGCAGACTTCCAATAATCGGTGCAAGTGGATATATAGGGGGAGAGATTCTACCATTAACAGAGGAGTTAGTAAAAAACCTCCAGGGTGGCCACAACTGTAGGGTGACCCTTTACCCGAGTGAGATCACTGAGATCTTCCCAAGGCAGGGCTGTCAGTGGTATTCCTAACTGTTTTTTTAATTCTTTTGTACATATCAGAGCTGGTGATCTCCTCCAGACACATTTAGCTATTTCCTAAACTCACTCCACTTACAAATGCTTGTTTGCTTACGGGAATCTTTCTAATATTTGGCAACAGTGTAGGCACTGTTTGTTTTTTAACCATTAAGTGAAATGTATGGGACATTTATAGGAAATGCAGAAGAGCAATTAGGAGACTGAATGTTGCCACCCCCATATTAGGGAGGGCCTTGATGGCTGCATTACCCAGTATTTTATTTAAAGTTGGAGATTTAAAAAAATGAAAACTTATATTTCACAAAGATGTGTAGTAACTTGGTTTAGACCTATCCAAAGCCTATCCAAACACAAAAATATACAAATGCAAAATATTGCAGCTTAACAGTCCTTAGATGTGGTGGTTGCATTAGTTTTCGGTATTATTACCTGTTGGTCCTGCCAGTACTCACCAAACTGTACCAGAGAACTGTTTCAAAGAAAATAGTGGTGATTACCATTGTTGGAGAATTCAGTTCAGAGCATAGGTAGTACAAAGGACACTGGAATTCTAGCAGAATGAAAAAGTATTTTTCTGTTATTTTTTCAAAATATGCTTTGCCAGAAAGAAAAAGAACTAATACAGCCACCACATCCATACATTACAGTTTTGGTATTGGGTTAAGATACCCAGAAGATCCTACATATCACAAAAAGCAAGAGTAATGACTCTTTAGGATAGAAAAAAAAAGTGAAACTGCTTTTAAATATTTTAATTATAAAGAGAAATGATTATTATTCAAAAGGGTTTTTAACCACTCAAAAGCAGTGGCTATATCTATCAAAGTTGCCCATTACAAAATGTAGACATATATTGTGTATAGTCTGAAATCAAAATCCATTTACTGTTGAAATACACAATTGTAAAAACATTCTACTTGTCAAAGTAATTGAAATTTTGCTCTGTCACTTTACAGAACCTTGCCATACTGCATAACACCATTGTCTCTTTACTGTTCTCTGATTTGCTCTGTCACCTATTTAGCCACTTAGCTATAAATGAGCTGTAAACTGCCTAAACACGACCTTCCAGCCATTCCTACTTCACAATGCAATAAGTATGATTAGCTCACAGTGCATAAACTTCCAGTCTCACACCTGAATTCAATGAAAATATTTTGCACCATTAATGGAATACTGTAAATGCCAGGATTCAGTAATAAATTAAGTCATTTCTAAATCCTGAATTCACCATTTTCTGCTGTCTCTTGAAGGGAGAGTGACTCTCTTGGACCCAGATCACCTTTGTTTTTTCATGTCCACAACTGTCTTTTTAGCCTTTTGGTCTAATTTGAGCCTTTAACAAATAAAAGTAGTTACAAAACTGGCAAACCTGTTTACTTCCATGTTACCTAAAGTTTAAGTTGTCACTGATTTCTGGAGCACATGATAAGTGAAGCAGAGAAGCTACACTCACCTCTCCTATACACAGTTGGCTTGATTTATTAAAGCCTTCCAAGACTGGAGGAGATAGACTATGACAGGAGAACTGGGGTGATCCTGCAAACCTGCATTTGGACTTAATCCATTGGATCCATTCCAAGTTTGCTGGATCACCTAGGTTCTCCCAAATTAGTCAAACTTATCCAGTCTAAAAGAGCTTTAATAAGCCAGGCCCAGTGTCTTATGCTTCTCATGTTACTCACAGAGCCTGACACCTCTCAAGTACACGCAGTAAGTGCCCCAAGTGAAATAATTTTAAACAAGCTTGGGATTTTTGTAAATCAAAAAAGTAAAACAGGAAAATGCATTTTTAAAGCCTGCAAAGCATTATTTGCATTTTTGGCTCATTAACCACCTGGCCGGCAAACCCAACCTTGGTTCGGGTCTTTCGATTTTTCAAAAATCGATATAATATATAATATATATACATTATATATGTTATATATGTTATATATTATATATGTTATGTTATATAATATATATATAATTGTATTATATATATATATTATATAGGCTACTGTACATTACATTATACACTTTTTTTTAAAGATTTTTTTATGTTTTAAAAAAATTTTTACTATTAAATTTATAAAATTTTGGACATTATGCGGTAGTTATGAGTTATGCGGTAATTCGGTGAATTATAGCCTACAATCTAAAATAAAATTCCATGCAAAAAATGTAACACTTTTTGCATGGAAGTACAGAAAGAATTAGAACACCCAGCGTTCGCGTACACGTCCCTCGGCGATTCCTGATGATGTCCGTGCGTGCGGCTGTCGATGGGGGTCGTAGCGGGAAATTCAAATATTTTGTATTGGATTCAATACAAAGTCCTGTATCCTGTTGGACACTAGGGAGGTGTTTTAGAAAAATATATTACTATACAGTATACCGAAATATTGCATTTTCAGTATTTTTGATTTATTTATGTATTCTTGTTTAAGCTGATTTTTGTGTATTTTATTTAATTTAATTAAAAGTATTTTTTTTTTTTTTACATGATTGTGTGTTTCAAACATTTTTTATATTCATGATATCTACTAGACCCTTGTTCGGACATATTTCTGTAAGTTACAGGTCTACAATTTAAAAAAAAAAATTCATGAAAAACAGTGTACCGCTTTTGGTACAGAAATCTAGATCAGTGTAACGCCCAGGTGGTATTACCTATATCCCTTTTAATGTTTAAACTTTCAATCCCATTTTCATTTTCATTCACAAATTTGACTTGGAGAAATGCTATTGTATTACTCCCAGAGTGAAACAATGTAATAAACCCTTCAATTACCATGCTTCGGGTGTTCCTTCAAGCTCTACATAGTTGGGGGACATGGATTCTTCCTCACAACCTGCAATAAAGATAGCCATTGATTCACTTGAGGAATGAATACAGTGCTAATAAATTATTTTCCTGTACTCATTCCCCTGGTAAAGAAGTGATGATTTGGGGACCCCTATTACCCCCAAAACCATTTGGTACAGCTTGAAGACAACACCCTATAATGTTCAATAAAACATTTGGTTCAATGTTTCCAAGCTGCAGCCATAAATGTTACACAATATTAGAATAGGGTTTTCCCAAGTCAAATTTGTAAATGAAATGTTTTAATTAAAGGTTTACACTTTGAAAGGGACAGTGCCAATTGACTTGGAACAAAACAAAATTAGAAAGTGTAGCATTGGAATAATAAATAGCTAAATTCTAATGCAAACTAACCTCCACCAGTTATAAAATTAGTTTTCCTAACACAAGCATTTGAATTCTGGGTCATCATTACAGTACTGGTGTTGTAGTAGTAGTTTACTCAAGTGAAAGAATGAACACAGGACACCAAATACCTAGGGGAGTTTAAAATTTACCAATCTGTTTATCAAAATCTTTAGAATTTTAAATTTGTACCATTCAATTGAAGTACTAATATATGTTTCCTAAATGCTTGGAGTTATGTCCATGTCCAATCTTCTAATGAATAATTAAAAAAAAAAAAAAACAATTGAATACAATACAATACAACAGTAGTGATGTTTCCCACAGCAGCCAATGAAAAGAATATTTTGAATTTACAATTTACAGCAAAAATATGATTAGTTCACTCTCAGCTATATGAGACAATTGTAGGTGTGACAAAGCTGTGTCTTTTATGTATTTTAAAGAAAAAATGTGTCTTTTCTTCTGATTATCTGGAAGTAAGGATATTTGTGATTTTTACTAATCAAAACTCAGCACACAAGCTGCTTCGTGAAGGTGTGTTTGCAAAATGCTTACTGACAGCTTAGGCTTAATGTCTAAAAAGGCACAATAAACCTACTATGATTGTGTCCAGGGATTATCACCTTCTCCTTTATTGCTAACCAAGATCTCGCTACCCTATTTGCCTTGGATGTAAGGTAAGCCGATATCAGTCATTCAACTGCTATCTGACTGACCTTTGCAGTGTGCATATTGAGGCTCCATGTGTTCTTCTTTCTTAGGTATTTTGTAGTTCTATGGATCCTGACCTTTATGATTACATATATGGCCTAGTTCAGGCATTCATACAAAAGAAAACAGGACTAGAGGGAATGGTTGATATACAGGACATTGTATCAAAACAAAAAGTTATTATGAAACCAAATGGGACTGCAATATCAAAACCTCTATGCACAAACAACAACAACCAGAACAATGTAAATGAATATTTTACCATAAGTTAAAAAAAAGAAAAAAAAAAAATTCAACCACAAGATTGCAATGGCTTTTATAAGACAAAGTACCAGCGTAACATATAATCTATTACTATATACATATATTTATACATAAACAACAGAGCCAAACCATTAAGGACCATTTACACTCAGGCTCAGCTGTTAGGACTCCTTTACACTTGTCCTGGTGCATTGCGGTAATACGGTTTATGGCATGCTTCAACATGTGTTGTGTTATATCTTGTATCATGAACTGCAATGTGTAATATATAATAAAACCCACTGTAACATACCATTAAACACTACGGCTTTAATGTGAAGCAAGAAATTAATGTTTAAACAACTATTCAGTGGAAAAATATAGTAAAAATCTCATTATTTATCTACTTATTGACATTTACCAGTTACAGTACATACTGCAACAATAAGTAAGGTAGACTGGAAAATTTTCTGAGGCCTCATTGATGATAAAAAGAAGAGTATTGTCTACAATATTTTTTAAACATACTGTGATTGTGTAAATGGACATTTACCTAAGAAGAGAAAGCCAATCACAGGTAAATTTTTTATGGTCCCATTTTAGCATCTCAAATTTCAACCTAGGAGAAATTTAAAAAAAGACACCAGAGGCCATAGAAGATGCCATAGTATTGATTACCTTACTAGATGACAGTGTAAAATTCATTAGAAATGAAATATTGAAATTTACAAAAAATGTCATCAATAGCAAAAATTCGGATCACACATTAGCAGTTCCGAAACTTGTCAATAACCAAATAGTCAAGTCCACAGGCAGGCTCTCTATTGCAGAAAGGATGTGTTATGTGTCTTCTGCACTAAAACAAACTGACCTGCCTGTTCACAATCTTTACTGTAAAGTGCTGGAAAGTATATGATCCCGGGAAACCTGGGAATTACTGAACTCCCGCGTGCATGAGCAGGAATTATGACATTCCAGCCTGGCCAATCAAGATGGCTGAAGATCCCAAACCAAGAAAAAGAACCAAGTGAAGATGCCAGCGACAAAGCAAGAAGAGAAGCTCTTCATTAAAGTGGAAATAAACTAAACCAAAAAATCAAACTTACCTTTAATAATGCAGGTCCCTCGATGGTGCTGGTCCTTCCTGCGATCCGGTCCCACGTCGTCCTGGAATTCCTCTTCATGATTCCTCTTCCTTCCTCTTCCTCTGTTTACTTGGCACGGTGCAGGTGAGAAATTGGGTGACGTAGCCCACTGTATAAGGGAGAAAAGAGAGCTGAGCTTACTGCGCTTGCGTAAGATCGGCATCTGTTTCCCTTAATAGAACAAATGCCCCTTCTGCCCATGTCCCCGAGATCTCGGGCATGCACAGAAAGAGCACCCAGAGCCTCCCAAGATGCGTGACGTAGTTATTCCGGGAGGCTCTGTGCTCCCATTCAGTCTTGATCGCCGAAAGGGGAGGTGCTACACCCTTCTTTTTTTACAAAAAGCACATTAAGCAATAGGAAATCTAAAACAGTATGCAGTGGAAGGTGTGTGGAAATCTTTTAATAGAGGTACCTGTGCTAGTGACAACTGTCAAAGAATATTTTTTTTCTTACTGCCCATTGTACTTTCCCCCAAATGGATGCACAGACAAAAAAGAAAAAAGGAGTTTAACCCTTCTTTATACAATTTAAAATCAAATAAAGTTTTGGCTTTAGATATGCTTTAACAGATGTAAAGAATTTGGATTACTTTTTTAAAAAAAACAGACTTCATATGGTACAGTTGGCCTGTGCAAAAAAGAGACATTTTCCATGGATGAAAGAATTAAAATTAGCAAGGAGATATTTTTCAAACTTGGCACTGCCACTGGAACTCAAAGACAGTTGGCAAATAATACATTTATTTCATTTTTATTATAAAAAAAAGGTCAAAAAAATATTATCACATTCAGAATATTGATGTTAGTTTACTTAAAGTAGGTTTATATGTATGGCTCATTTCTTTTTAAAGCAATGCATGTTCTAAAACAACCCACACGCCACGTGACTGCATGCATCTTATTTAAACTACTTATTCCCTGTATGTAGCTGTGTGGCAAACGACATGTCATCTAGAGCAAGCTATCTATGTGTACAAAATATATGTGAAGACAGCTCAAAAAACTGTGTCACTAAATGGCAGATAGAGGACTGGAAATTTCATATGGAGCCTGTGCTCTGACTATTTTTACAACAATAGAGCATACTGCTTGCGTTTTTCTATACAATAGCCAGTTTACTGCTAGATTTCCTGAGAGAATTGATTTTTTTTTTCTCTTTTTTTTTTTATTAAATAGAGGAAGTATGCCGTGTTAAATTTCTGACCTGAAATAGGGAAAAGGTAAAAAATAAGAGAGGAAAGTTACTCTGTAGGGAATATTTTGTACCACCTATTTCATTTGTCTAGATGCTGCTATTCCAGATCTATCACTATATAAAACCGATTTCTCTCAGGATCACGCTTCTTGGCGATACATCAGTCTCTCCCCATACTGTTCCCTGTGGAGGCACAAATCATGCTGTGATTTTAGTATATTGCTCTACAAAGATCTTTGCATCAGTCTACATAAGGGAACGGCTAATTACACATAGTGCCCTAATTATCAACCTGTAATTGTATTTGAACTTACTAAATGATGAAGGGGCTGCTTGGCTAATGAGGAAATACTCAGTGGCCTGCTTTATGTGTTTTATCAAAGGCTGATGCTTTACTTCAAGCATTTTATAATTTATGCCATGCAGAGCATTTCCATGGTGTGTACATAAAAACACATGTAAACACAAGCAAATGTAAACATATTAAAAAATAATAATGCCCTTAATAATGAAGTATGCCTATACAGGTAGTCCCCAATTTAAAGACATCCGACATAAGGACGACTCCTAGATACAAACGGGGCTTCCCTGCTCGTTTGTGTGCAGAACAGAGGCTTGGGGGGGACTGGTTTGCATGACTTGCAGAAGAAATCTTTTGCTGTTCTACAAGCTCTTGTAACTCTTTAATGACCAAGACAAACTCTGCAGTTGTTTCTTTTTGCATATCAAAGCACAGCTTTCTCCAGAAGTTAAAAAAAAGTCTAGGCTCCATAAAGATTTTTTTTTTTGATTAACTCACAATGAGCATTTTATACAGTAACTGACACCATGCTGCCTAATATTATGTTGAGACAAACATCTGTCCTATTTGCATTAATTAAATTAAAATAATGTACCTGTTCTGACTTACATACAAATTTAACTTAAGAACAAACCTGTAGTCCCTATCCCGCATATAACCCTGGGACTACCTGTATGTAGATATAAAAGTGGAATTCCAGCCAACTGTTCTATTACCTGAAATCCTCTGTGCCTCTTCCAAAGGTTTTAAATTACTTTTTCACAGGTCTTCATTTTCCTTGTCTTGGGCCATTAGCTATGCCTACCTACTGAGCTTACTCCATACACTCAATACCCACTAACTCCTACACAAATAGAGAACCTTACTGGAAAGCAAAAGGTAAGTTATATCTACTCTACTGAATCAGATCACAACTATGACAACTATGATGAACAAGCAAAGTTTTAGGGCTGAGCATGGTTGATTAGTCAAGTAGTTAACCTTAGCAAACTTATGCCACTTAGGTGGAGCTCAGCAAGAACATATATGCCGAAAGAGCAAAAAATTGGAAAGCTGTAGCAGATCTGCCTCCTATGAAATGAGCCGAACATATGGATCCTGGAAATAGGAATATAGAGACCTGAACTTCCATGTAGATCCACTAGAAAATTATTCTCTATACAAGCATTAACTAAAAATGGGCTGAACTACTAATCACAGTTTATTTTATCAGAATGATTGTTGCACTTATATCTGTATTAGCAAACAATTAGTTTCTCAACAAACGAGCTTTATTTTATATTTAACTTTCACCATAAAAGAGGCCTGCTAATCACAACTCTATCACTCCATCAATGGAACTTGAGACTGGTTACTTAGAATAAAAAAAAAAAGTTTAAAAGTCTGTTATAAATAACTGAGCTGTCATTTGCCATCAGTTCCATCTGCAAAGCTCATACAAACAGAAGGTCAGTGACGCTGCCATGCACATCAAGACTGTTGCAGACAATGAAAACTGTTTTTTTTTTTTTCACTGTCGTTTTTTTTTTTGGTATTATTTTTGTGATTAGGTCTCCATGTTTCCTTGACACAGGCTGTCTGAATTTTTGCAGGTGAAAGACTTTAATAAACAGCATCCAAAGTCCTGTATAACACATTACCTAATTAGCTGTGATTGATCACTTAAAAACTCGTCTCATCTACGTAGAAATTGTTTTTCATTTGCCCACAGAAAGCCCAGAGACAGATCAGAGCACACCGCTAATGGCAGCTATGTGAAGTGGGATGTTGCGGTGAGCTTGTTTCTGTTCAGACCTTTCATGTTACCTCTGTCATCAGCTACCCTTTCATGTCACAATTTAGCAAGGAACAAATCAACTGAAATATAAATGACATGTTGCTAGTGAGCAACTGGTGCTAAAAGCAATGATAATGTGCTTTGCAAAGTTCAGTAACTCATAGCAACAAGCCAGTTTACACTATGGCACGGGTTTTCTTTTAGTGTTACTGCACTTTGCAACCACATTTTAGACAAGTCCGTAGGTGATTGTAATTTGCAACATAATAGATTCTATAGATTACAATAGATTATGAATAAAAAAAGACTCTCCAATTCATGCACACTAACCTCAATTGCTAGTTATCTGGCTTTTCTAAACTAAATAACAGGTCTGGAAAAATCATGAAAACAGTGATTTGCATGCTTGTTCCAGGTACTGGCAAAGCTCCTCAACACCAATGAGGATCACTTAAAAAAAAAAAAGCAAGCCGCTAGCAAGTATAAAGTTCATGCACCTAGGGCGCACATCTCATTCGTATCTACTACGGCCAAATGAGTAGGCAATGCGTGGACACTTCAATCAGAGTTTGCTTGCTCTTTTCTACATTACACACATTCCTATTTCCCTATACAGATCCCTTTTGTTACCAAGATCTGACATGGTTATTACAATGGACATTAAAACCAGAATGTTCTTTTAAAACGTAGCGTGCTCTTTTATGTGCACAGCTCCAATGAGACTGAAAGGTCATTGATCTAAAGCTTGCAGAGAAGAGGACTGCAGATTATTAAACTACAGTAGTATGAAAAAGGCAGCTGATCTACGGTACTTTAGCAGTAAGGCAATAGGCTTTTATATGAAAATTTTCCCTAAGCTTCTGCATCTCCCCTTATCTGCTTGCCCTATGTAGACTACTGGGCCAGTAAGACAGCTTTTACAAAGATGTTGAAGGATGAAAATGAGTAACTCTGGCAAGGAAATATGAGATTGAAAGAAACTGAAAACTGTTTTCTGTGCCCCATTAGCATGGCAAGCTGTTTAACCAAACAAATTGTGTATAACAAGGGTTATTGGTCAACTAAAAAGTTATGTGAATGTGCTGAGGCCGCAGCTTTAAATGCTAAGTGACTCTAGCTTGAATTGTATACTTACCTGTCCCTATCTTTTTAGGGTGAGCTGTATACATTTTTCACAAAGATGAATGAAAATAGTTTGCATGGGTAGAGCAGAGGCTGCTTGGGAGGAAGTAAAAAAAAAGACTGTAACCTGTCTGGAAAGATATCAGCTCAGTGGGAACTTTTTGCAGCTTCTAGGTAAGGACATTAAGGCCCGCCAAGAGTGGTTCATAAGAGCTTTAACTTTTAACCTCGCAGCTCCAATCAAGCCGTAGTGTATGTAAACTGAGCTACATTTACATTGCATCTGGTCACTTTTACAACGAACCATTTTAAAAAGATTTTGTCTTTTTTAGAACATAATTACAGTATACTACCCCGCCATAGTAAACAGCCTTCTTGTTGCCCCCATGTTTCTCAATGCACCACATTTGGGCCTCTACAGAATTTCACAATGCAGTGTTTCATCTAAATTGAGCTTGTTCCCTTTCATCAGCTGTACACCAGTCTGCCTGACCTCCTTCCCCAAAGGATCATCATGTACACCCTTGCACAAGTAAAATTGTCATTTTCTTTCTTATAAAGGACTAATGCTGAATATCCAACCTGCAAGGATATGGCTTATGGGTTTTTACTTTTTTACCCTATCAATCCAATATTTCTCTACAGAACTAGATGTTTTTGGTCAGTGAGCACAGAAGGCTTAGCTTTCCTGCATTCCAAGCGTACAATTTTTACATAAGGAATGAGCGAGATGCTAAAATTCAAGTCTCTTTTTATCAAGACTGAAACTTTATTTCTAGATAAAAAATAATAATCTTACATGTAGTTGGTGGGAAGCATTATGAACCCTTTATTGCGTATGGGATTTATGATCAAGGTCTCACCTACAAGTATCCCTGAGCGACAGCGAGAGAATTACAGAAAATGCAGAATAAAATTCCATTCAAATGACTCTATTGCCATCTAGTGACTACTTGTTTCCAACAGCTATGGAGAGAAAAAAGCAGCTTTCCTTTCCTTCTTCTTCATCTTCCATTTTATGAAGATGGCTCTCTTTTTAATTCAGCCCTCCTTTTCTAGTATAATTTTTCCTAAAGTAATGAATATACCGAGTTAACTACAGAAAAAGTGTCCCATGACAAGTAAATTACTCAGCCCCCTGGCTATGAGCTTGTACAGAAAACCACAAAAGGGTGTGATTCCTTTCATATCCAGGCAGATTTCATGAATACACAATCTTGGCAAGCACGTTTTTCACATTTCAAATGATTTACAAAGGATTTTTTTTTTACCCTAGCTTCTTGCAGTGAAATACACTATTCTGTTCAAAAAGATTTAACGTAAGTCAAAGTCTAGTTCTGAAGAAAACAGACACAGTGTTTTAGGCATATTTAGGCATATTTACTGGGAACACACATGGGAACACATAAATGCACTAGCAGCTGGTCATCAGCAAGATCATTTGATTAAAGAACATGGAAAAAATCATATTGGAATAAAATGTATCCCTTATTTAGCAGCAAAGCTTAATGAAAGATCCAACGAAATGAAAAGAAGCCAATATACATTATAGAGTGCTTATGATGATTCTAGATGTTGATCTTTTTTGTAATACAATATATTCATATTTTATAACAAATGGAACAACTTAGCAGTAGTAATATCAGGGCGGTTTTTATATGTCATGCTACCCTAGGCACCTATGAATGATGATATCCTGTTGTACAAAAGTCATTTAGGGGTCATGTGATTATGCAAGAATTTGATATTGGAACATACAGACAATCTGCTTTACATCTGCAGAATTATTTGTCTGTTGTACAGAGCCCTAGGAAATGTAAAGGGGAGACCTACTCATGTTTAAGCTATAAAACATCCCCCAGCACCCACTCCCCATTTTAACTCTTGTTGGGTAGAAGAGGAAAATAAACTGGGAAGGAAATCATGGCCATTTAGTACTGGTTCTTCTAATCCTGCTTTCCTAAGTTCTTGGCAGGTAATAAAATGCATCCTACACTAGTATCATATGGTTAACTCAAACTGGGACTTATGGATGACATAGATTTGCAAAGTACCTTTGGTTGTTAGATTAGTGTCTAAGTGCACCTGAGAAACAAAATGATGCATTGCAGCAGGAATACTATATTCTTTAGCTTTTAGAAGTGTCGTTGGAACAAGGTTACATATTGCAGATGGTCCAGCACCTCCTAACCATATGTCTTCTCTTTTGGCCCCAGTAAAGAAGAATTGTTTTTCCTGAAAAAGCCAGAACAGAATGGTGCATAGGGTTTCAGAGGGAAGAAGGTGAGGATAGAAATTATGGTGTATGGGGACTAAGGGATTTAGGTAAAGGGGGCAGTGTGGCAGTGTAAAGCAGTGGTCGCCAACCTTTTCGGACCTACGGACTACTATATGCAGGGACTCTGGACCATGCATGTGCGGGGAGCCGTGTGTCACTCAAACGGGAAGAAACTTCCCCCAGAGTGACATCATAATGCCAGAATCCACCTACCCTCCTACTGCAGGTCTGAGCCCACAATCCATAGATGTGGTCCGCAACTCTGGCTGGTACGCCCCCCCCCCCTGGGAGGGGCGCATCAGCCAGAGCCGCAGACCACCAAAATTTTCTCGCAGACCACCGGTTGACAACAGCTTTTGTAAAGGAAATACGAGCTAGGGGTTGGGGATGGTTCTTCTGGAGTAAATATATGTCAATAAAGTTTAGGGGCGTCTGTATCTATATCCTGGACTGAGTGTTTCAAACTACACCACTACCAACAATCTTTAGGAAACACCCAGAGCTCTGACTCATTTTGATGGGTGGACATGGTTCACCTGGAACTTTTCCATGAATATGTAAAGTTCATGGAATAATAATGACTTTCAAAATGAAAAGGGTGGGGGACATATCTATCATCAGGTAATGTAAGAATTTCTTCTTAAGTAGTCATGAACTAGTTATGAACTAGACAAATTAGCAGTGCTGACTTTACCTATAGCTTCTTCAACACACTATTACCACTTTATGTCACCTATTACAGGACACAACTAAATAAAATAAAGTGGGCCTATAACAATTTATACTTTTGTATAAGGGTAGATAACGCTTTAATATGAAGTAAAAATTAGTTTATTTTAACCCTTTTGAGTGCATCTTGCAAGAAAAAAAAACGAGCTAAGGCAGATAGCTAAAAGGTAAACATGAGTCTTTTATAGGTGGAATTTGCCAAAGGTTTAAGGACTATGAGCTAAAGAAGTGTGAATGGGACAACAGTTATTATTCACACATTGTGTTTTCTTTCTGTGTGGTCTGTGCATCCGCTATAAAATGTATGTGCCATCTATACTAGCAAGTAATGTATCTGCAAATAGCATAGATCTTAGTAATTGATCTATTTAATCCATCACATGTGGAGAATACAAAAGAGTGGGGATGATAGAAGAAACCAACAGCAGGCATAATGCTTGTGGTATGGAATACAGGATTAATCTGTACAGCAGAAGGAAACTAAGGAATGTACATTATTGTACATTACAATTTTCAAGTAGAGTCGGTTGGTGTTCAGAGGATTTGCTAAATAGATATATGCACAATATTGCTTCTGGCGCCATATAGTTTATTTAACAGGGTAAGAATAATATGCTGAGAATGCTAACTCGTAGGAACCTAGTAGCCATTATCCCTCCAACTATTCTAAACAGAGACAAAGTGACACTTTATGAACAGGCATGGGTTACTGGCAACCCACAATCTAGGCATTATCGTGGCCTTACTATCAATCAAAAGGTCGGTTTATACATATGTATGTGCATTACATGCATATTATATGATCAGGGGTTTCTGTCCCATTTTCACAAATTAATTTACCATTAAATAAGTCAAATTAACCTTCAGTGAACCTGTTTTTCCAGGAAGTTATTATTGCACTCTTTGTCAGAAAACAAATTGAATGCAATATTTACCCTTTTAGCATAAATGTATCGCTATATTCCCATTGTAATATATAGATAGATTTTAGTGAAATGTTTAGTGAAAAGTGATAAAATCAATTTTTGCCATCCCCTCATTGCTGATAAGTACCTTCTAAATAGCTAATGCTCTAATTGTCACCCAAAGCCTAGAAGAAAGCCCCATGCAAGTTCTATGTAAGCCTAGTTTGAGTTTAGGAGGAAGGAGGGAAAGACCCTAATTTTTGGATAAACCAGGTATTTCACATGACTTCAGCAAGTGAATAGAGTGAAAGGAAAGCTAAACATAAGTATTAGAGGGGATAGTTGTACCAGGAGAATCTAATACTTAAGTACAGGTTCACAAATTAGTACCTAAAGCTCAAATACACATTTTAACTGTTTAAAAATGGAGGGGAGAGGAAAAATTAGTGAGAAAGTGTAGCAGGAAAATAATAGTAGGTACTGTTTCCTAATGAGGCCAATTACTAGTATATTGCCTTCAATCAGTCTGAGCAAACTGGCAATGAAATAAATGAGCTTTAATATATAACCACCAGTACTACTAATCAATGAGCACATCTCATCTGTATAATAAGCACTGATGAAAACTTATATATACATGCATAATATAAATGATACAATAATACAGTTTCAAGTCTCTCAGTCTTTATTTTAGAATTGCACCTTTTAGAATTTGCTTTCAAATATAAATCCCATGATCAAGCCCACACACTAGAGATAGGCTACATAAAACAAAGATTTTGCAGGTCAGACACATATGATAATATACATGTAGTACATTAAACCCTACTTACTAACACAGATCTTTGCCCAATCGATCGTTCGTCGTTCGTTCGTCGTTCATTTCCAACGATAAAAATTGGAAGTGTGTAGGCAGCTTAAGACTACTGGAAGAAGAATGGTAATTAAATGGCAAGGAAGACATAAAAGAGGGTAGACAGTTGAGACACAGACAGCACTTCACACCTGCCATCCATCCTAACCCTTATTGTACTTTACATAGATTTTTTTTTTTAAACATCATCTAAATCAGATACTTTTTATTGGAGTACTCAAATCCCTTTTCCCTATACACTTTGTGAATTTTGCTTGTTATTGGTGTTGATTGAATTTGACAGTGCATGGCCAAAAAAGATTACCTGCAGGAATTTCTAACAATACAGAAAATTTTTACAACAGTCAAAATCAGAACTTCTTTGCCCCCTAAAACATTATCACACTATCTCAGCAGTAAAATTTTGAATGAAAATCAATGTATTCAGTGTTTGTAGAAATGAACCCGGTGACTGATATTGCAGTCTGATTTGACTCCAACCCAAAGTTAAACACTAATACTACTACTTAACTTTCTGCATTTTAGCTCCTTGTTTGGTATGTCTGCTGCTGAAATCATGATCGGGTCACATTTTCATTTATTTTTATTTATTGTATATTATGAAGACTGAAACTGGCTAAGTGAGAACATTCCAAAGAGAGCATGGTCACCCATTACTCCAAACTTTAGGAACAGTCAAAAGTTTACCTCCTGTCTTATGACTCACTCACACTTTGCTTTAATATGCTTTAATATGCTTTAATGCAAGTAAATCAGGGCTCTGTTGCCTGGGATGCACTGGGGTATTTTTTAAAAAGAATTGCACTGAAATACACTAACACACAACAAAAATATAATATGCCATTTAATAAATAAACTAATTCCAACCTCATATTGTTTGATGAAATGTGAATTTTAAAATGAAAACTAGCCTTTGACTTTACATGTTTATTACCTTTTGCAATTTTCCTTTAAATAACTATAAGCCTAAAAATATATATATTGGGAACTAAATTTCCAGGAAAGAATACTCTAAGCAGCAGATTTCCAGCATCAGATACCAGCACCATCTTGCCAAAACAAGAACAAATGGAAGCCATATTTCTGACCACCACATACGTGTTTTGTGGTTGGATTCTGGATCATAAATTCACTTTGCAGCTGCATTTATCTCCCACAAGCAATCAAATGGATGTATAAGTGGCTTTCTTTCAAGTAACAACTTGCGATCAATGATAGTAACAATAGTGAGCAACATCTTAGGGACCTTTTGCAATCTCAGGAGTATTTAGCACAGAAAAGAGAAGTGGTATGTGGCTATTTAGACCTCTCTGTTAACAGATGCTGCTAACATCATTATTACCGCTATCTTGCTCCATGTTTAGAGTAACCACAATCCTCCGAAGGCCGAGGGAACTAAGAGTTTAATTTGCAGAGAAAGGCCGCGACAGATCAGCTATTCAGGTTTGCCCATCTCTCCAGGTTTTGCTTGTTTTGTGTTTTTCAAGCAGTTACCAGAATTCTACTGAAGCTTCACTGCAAATAGCAGTGGGTGGACAGCTGAAAAGGATTACAGCCAAGGCTGTAGCAGAAGGTCATATCACCCTCTTCTGTCTCTCGTATTCCCAGAGATTAATTGTTATGCTTGCAAGTGGTTCTCTCAAGTAACTGTCTATTATTTTACAGTGGATTCAGCTGGAAGTAAAACTACATTCTTATGTTTTGTTGATTCTCTTCTAGCAAACCCCCTCGTTTCTATCACCTGAACAGGCATTTCCTAAAGGCCATGTGGCAAAAAGGGCACCACTTTATTGCATCTATTTAAATAAATATCTTTAACTAAGGAATATTCTAAATCTCCTCATTGACTTCCCCATCAGTCAGCAAGAGTGTGCGTCTGTTATGCTGGCTCGACGGGCCAATTTCTAACTAGTCACCAGGGTGTACAACACAAGGCTGCGAGCATGCAGATGGCTTACTGCTTAGGGAGAAAGAGAATAGCAGAGCAGTAAGCACATAAAATCACCACTTCTATTTCCAGCACGCACATAAAGAAAAGTAAACCAGTCTTAACAAGGTAAAACAGGGGAGGACAGGGAGCTAGGCAGAAATATGATTGTCAATAATGGTGTCTGGGAGAAACAATTGCCTTTTGAAATGTAATTGGCCAATGTCTCTCTGGGGTTTTTCCTTGCTTTCCCAGAGGTTAATGTTAAGACAATATGCTATGGATTTCAGTAAAGCTGCCCTTAAAGGAATCTTATTTAATTATAGTGCTTTAAAAAGTTACAGCACCGTTAAGACAGTAACCTACAAAACAAGGAAAAGGAAATTAGCAAGTCACAGTACCGTAAATCCTACAAAAACCAATAATGTGCAACCTATTCAATTTAACATAATCTATCCTTAAAAATGTAATAAAAAGAAAATAAGCTATTTTTGTTGACTTCTCTTTTTTTTATTTGATTTAATTTTATTATATGTAATTTAATTTCTGATTTTTGTTGGCTTTGATTTTCTATTTACTGAATGAGTCATTGACAGATTCTACAAATGTAAACATGAACAATGTGGCTAGTGCTGTATTCAGCGCTGAACAAGAAATCTGTCATTTTAATGCTGAGCTAGGTTGGGTGAGGAATGCTTGTCATGACTGTCATAGAATTATGTTAAACAAGATTTTTGATGGATTTACTTCTGGGAAAAACTATTAGGGTTGTTCTGTAACTTAGGTTTCTTCTTATTAGCTGGGGCTTCCAGATTTTAAAGAAGTACCTCCACAGATTCTCAGAACCATTTGGGAAACAGGTTGTCAACATAAGGCCACTCCTTCAACCATTGACCCCCTAGAGTAGGGATGGGGGAAAAGGGGCCTGGTATAGCCAGGACAGGGAGGATCCAAAAAAAGCTGCACCTTCCTTTTCTGATCAGCCAATTTCTAGAAAAATATTATGAGCAGGAGTATGGGGGTAGCAACAACATACTTGTGAGATCAAAGTATCTATAGAACAGAGGTCAACAATATGGATATACAGTGAATATAAAAAGTGTACCCTGTTAAAATATATATTTGTGATATTATTATTTTTATTATTATTAATAAACAGGATTTATATAGTGCCAACATATTATGCAGCACTGTGATATAAAAAAAAAGACCACAAGAAATTTTCCAAATTAATGTGACCTATAACCTATACAATTTATTTGAAAATCAAATAGAGGACTGTTAGAGGAAAAAAAATGAAAAAAAAACTTACAATAAGCTGGTTTCATCCTTAAAAATATACTTTGTTGCAGAACCTTTAGATTTAATTACAGAATTCATTCTTCGTGGGTAGGAGTTTATCAGCATGGCACATCTTGACCTGGCAATACTTGCCTACTCATTCCAAATCTGTCAGATTGCAAGGGCATGCACAGTGCTCTTTTTATAACCACTGTAAAGTACAACGATCAGGAATATGTTAGGTACAATTTACCATAAAGGTTGCAAGAATGCAGGGCTCAGAAGTATGTAATGTACAGCATGGTTTACACATTTTAGTTTTCACAGCTATAAACTGTATATTAGTCACATTAGCAGAATATTAATTTTCTGAGGCAGTTCTGAACAGTTAGAACACCCCAAAGAAGCAACATTTTTTGCCAAATTATATTCGGTAGAAGTTTGAGCTAAAAATATTTAGTAACAATAAATTACAAAGAGAGTTTAGGCAGTACATGTATATAATATTTTATATATTTCTAATATGACTAACCTTTTATAATAAAAGAAAATTAATAAACCATATTCAATTTAGTGGTACTTAAACAGTTTGCAAAACTGAATTCATAGAAAATGACACAGGATCTCATACAGCAGGTCACGACCACAGGTTAAATCCTCCTAAAGGAAGCCTCTTCTTTGTGTGTACAATAAATTGTCCTGTGTTGAATGCAAGGACTCAGAGAAGATGTATCAAGAGATAATATGTACAGAGCAGACGATGAGTGTAAAGCTTTGTTAGAGAAAAAGAGACTTTTGTACTTTATATGTCACTACACTGAATAGGAAGCCAATAGAGTGACTTCAGCAACAGAGAGGTCAGAAATCAGATGTTATTGGACATCTTGAAACTGAAGGAATACATCTTTCATTCACAAACAAACAATATGCTTTTCTTGTTTCCATTACAACAAAACACTGCAAGTACTCTAGAGAAATATGGGGGATATTATCCTCTTTTCTTGTGGCCCCTTTGTACTTTAAAATAATTGAGCGCACTGACTTGGGGAAAAGCATTTATTTGCTTTTCAAGTCATTGTAGTAAAAACATACTGCATATGAATATTATGGGGAAGTAACTATCTGCTCTTCATTATTGCTTTGTACTGGCTTCTATGATGTTCTTAGAATGGCACAAATGCTTCAATGTAACATTTATGACCTATTTTCCATCTATAGACGTGGAGCATGACCCCCTCCTACCACCACCACCAGCACCACCATTAGAAGAAACCCCAGACAGGCAGAACGTGATGTACTGTTTGTACTAACATTCAGACCAGTCACAATACATGCTTTTTAGATCGAAGGCTTTATTGGACAGGATCCTCCTGGGACACTGGGAAATTAAAAAGTTTATTAATATTACATGGAGAGAACTGACCCAAATACTCTGCAATTTTAAATGCTAGATGATAGATTTTTCTTTTTAGACTTGTCTGAAAAAAAGCTATACTTATGCTGTAGTTTTCTTATGATCTCTTCTAAAGCTAGCTACTCATTCAATACCTAGGGACAATCTGATTAGATGTAAACTAAATAGATTATTTAGGCTGCCCCTCATATTACATAGCTGTTGGTAAATTTTAGGAGAATTGTACACTTTTTGTATCACATGTGGCTTGCTTCAGACTAATTGTTCAGCCTATGGATACAGTACAATTGCCAGTGTAAAACAATAGCCAAGACCTAAACAAGGACCTAAATACCTTATCTAGCTTTTAGACTATTGCATTTGAAAACCATTGTTGCTTGACAGAACTGTAAAAGCTTGCAAATAAGCTTCCTTTATTTATTCAGATATATTAAACAATATAAAACTGCTAGAACAGACCAGTTAAAATGATGCACCTGTATGTTTCCTAATCATCTCACTGCATCTGACACTTCATAATACTACATCATATTGGACTCTATCGCTTCTCGGCCTTTGGGCTAAGATCAAGTGTAGTACCTAATCCTTCCAGTGATCAGGGTGGAAAGGCACTTGCATTCCTGGCAAGAATGCAGTGCACGAGTACCTCTGTTAAGGACGGTCTACCTGTGGTGTAGCTCTGTAAGGGGCCATCCTATGCAAATCTACCGGCTTGGACCACCGGAGAGAGCAGGGGGCCTGCCCTGAAAAGGAGCTCCCATAGGTTTGACTGACCCGCTGGTTGGGGCAGGGAAAGCTTGGCCTTACCAATCGGTCTGACAAGCGGTCCGAATCTCGCTCCAGTGTCGTACCCCTGGAGTGGCGATCCAGGGGCACCTTAAAATGACTGGGTTTGGGACCCCACTGATTTTTAAGTTGCAGGTCAGGTCACTGCTTATACTTTGATTCGGCACATTGCCTTTTTCTGCATTAGCTGCGGCTAGTGCAGATGGGCAATTTTTAAAATCTGTTGCCCTGTGTGTTATGCACAGAGCACATCTATTATTTAAATGTTTTTTTTATGTTGTCACTGTCGCTGGTGTGGTATTTGTGTGCCGCTTTTTGATAGAGGGTGCTATTCCCTTATGGGTTAGCCCTTTTGTCTTGGGAGAGTGCCTTGGCCTAAAAACCAGGCGCTCTCCCTTAGTGGGAGTCTCTCTTCGGGAGAGCTCCCAGCTTAGTATCTTGTGGGACCTGCCTTGGCGGTCCCAGAGAGAAAAGGCCCCTCTCTGGCTTCGGTCAGGGGGGCAAGTGTGTCCATTCCCGCTTCGGCTGGGTGGGCTTAGGATCCAGCCCTCGTCTGGAGCTTTGCTTCGGAGGGTTTGGAGAAAAGGGTGGCCCTTCCTCTTTAGAGGAGGGTTTTCCAAATAGTACCCCAGTGCACATTTTTTGTGTGGTGTTTTTGCACTAACACTTTTTTACCGTTCACGGGGTGTGTTTTAGCACGGATCACGGGATGTTTTGTGTGAACTCAATTCTTACTGGATCTGGTCAAACGTGTTCTCTGTACCATTTAGATTAAACCGGTTATTTTTCAAAGTAATGCTTCAATATATCTTGTCTTCTTAAGCAAACACCTTGTCATAAACATGGATTTGCTTCTGCAGAAATATGCTTTGGCAAATATAAAAGTGTTTTGCCTGTGCCCTTGGCTAGCAGGGTTGCTGGATTTGACTTCTATTAGTTCAGAACAATGCTGAAATATTTAAGATATTTTGCCAAATATGCCAGACAAGAATGCTTTAAATGTTTGTATTCCTTTTGAAATCATGCACATGGATTTGAATGCAGAATCAGCGAGTTCCAGGAATAACCATTGATCCATATTAGAGGTCTACTATCACTATCTACACGTAGGGGGGAAATTATTTGTAAATAGACACGCAGGGTCAAGTGCCACTTGAAAGATGAATGCTACTGTTATTTTGACAGGAGCAGCCGGGGCATTTGCAAACTTATCTGGAGATCACACACCACTTTCAAGGAAGTTTTTTTATAGGTGTTGTCCTTTAAACTTAAAAGGTGCAAAAAAAATATTAGAGTAACAAAATCCAAAAACAACCCTCAAAATCATCCAACTAAAAATCATCTAACTGAACCATCAGAAAATATACAAAATTATTGTTTGCCATTTGGTGCAAATTTAGCTGCCTTTTCCAGACAGAGATTTTTAATAAATGCTGCACCAAATCAGGAAGGTACAGAGCAGATGTTTGAGGTAGTATACTGCTGATGACCATGTGCTGGCATGCAGTGGGTTGGAGCACTGAAAAAAGCTTAATCAGTTGGACTTTCACATCGTCACAGTGCCCTGCATTGCATTTATAGCTCAATGATCAAACTCGCTGCTTCAAATGTTTCTAAAAAAAACACTAGTAAAAAACATTTGAGAACTTTTAATATACGTTTATTTCAAAGAAAGACTAACCTAATTGTTTAAACCATTTGATCAAAAGCTTCTATTGTTATAGCTAGTCAGTGAGTGGTTAGCGGCACATAATACAATCAATGATGAGAAAATGTTCCTGCTATTCATTACTATTATTTTACATATATAAAATGTTTTTTTTTCGTGACGTTGCAGCTAACGGTGCTTTTAAATTATTATATGTCAGCTAAAGATGTAGGATTTGTGCTTCCATTACAGCACCTGACATTGGGAACCAGAAATGTACATTATATATATAAGCCACGTGTAAGTATTTCTATTTAGGTTCGTCAAGGCATCATTATGTAACTCTTTTCCTCACTGTCACCAGTATAACACAATAGAGCACGTTCCATTGTTCTATAAATAAATCTTAAGCTGTCTCTACTCTGTACAAATTGAATCTGGTATATATGCAACTAGGGCCTAGTAGAAAATATCCAACACCGAAATAAGGATGTGTATCATCTCACATAAACAAATAATAGAAGGGAGATTTATGATGGTGGTGAGCTGAGGTATTTTGTCACAAAGTGCACAGAGCTCAATTCAATCTTCCTGTGCTCGAAAGTAATTTGTTCATGATTGTTGCTGTGAAGGGGGTTGGCCCTTAGCAAAAATAAACAGAGATAAAGTATAGCTAATATAAAATGCTGCCACAGAATAGAATTTCTCCATATACATGAAGTAGAAATTGTTTCCATTCAAAGAAAAATATGTTGTTGTTCTTTCAAACCTGCTAGTATAGTACATTGTTACTAATTGGAAGAAATATAAGGGCTATATCTTTATAGTGCTTTCATATCAAGTGTTTGTAATATTGTATATATAATGGGCTTATTTAAATTGGAATTTCAATTTTAGACATATACTGCGAAAAAGAATCAACATATGCCTTACATCTCTTGGGATCACTATTATATGTACGGTGGTGCGTAATATGTTGGTGCTTTATAGATACTGTTTATTAGTATTACTATTATTAATATTAATAATAATATTATTAATAAAATTCTGCAGTTATAAGAAAGTTAAACTTAAAGGGTACCTCAACACAACATTTTTACCTTGCATAAGAGGGTAGACAACCCTTATATGTAAAGGGAAAATGTTATTTATTTATTTTTTTTCATTTTTTCCCCGCATCCCGGGAGGCTCTGGGTGCTCCTTCTGCGCATGCCTGAGGTCTCGGACATGCGCAGAAGGAACATTTTCTCTATTAATGGGAAGAGATGCCGATCTCACGCAAGCACAGAGATCAGCTTTTTTTTCCCTCTTTGCAATGGGCTATGTCACCCGAACTCACACCTGCGCAGTGCGAGATCGTGTGACGTGCCAAGAAAACTGAGGAAGAAGAAGGAAGAGGAGAGTGAAGATGGCGGCGCCCACCTCTTCCTTAGCGGATCGCAAGAAGGACCAGCTCCATCGAGGGACCTGCAGAATTAAAGGTAAGTGTGATTTTTTTGTTTTCCGTTTGGTACCACTTTAACACTGTTATTTAAGGTATATTTTTATCTAATTAACTGCATAAATATGGAAATCATATCCTCTATCAATACATATAGATATTCAATTAAAGAAGGTTCATACACAAATAATAGCTAGTCATTCAAACTGTTTATTTAAGACAACAAGGTAAGACAAAGTACACAGCAATATTGTCAGATATTTAAACACTTAGGAACTTCAATCAATGTTACATATATATATATATATATATTACATGAATATACAGTTGTTAGTAGTAACCCCTATAATTACCCAGTATCTACTTAGTACAAAATACATCAAAACAATATAGAAATAATAGCATAAACATAGACTGAGACATATACCAAACAATATAAACATGAAATTCAGGAATGTGTATAGCTACCTGTATGGATGTTGATGGGTACTCCATGAGCCTGATTCCCTAGGAGCTCCCATCATTCCCTCTTTCTCTTTTGTTATATTCCAGCTCCCCTTTTTATATATTTAAGTCCCATTAGGTAACATTGGGACTCCTTGATTGGTTAGTGGGTGTGTTTGGTACGATGACCATCAGTTGGCACCCACCCCAATAGATTGGGATTGGTTACTGTCATTTGATGAACCTCCCAACTAAATTTGATACAAGAATCTCTTGCTGGAATCTAAATGTAAGGGTCAACCAGAGGTCCAGCTGGGTTATCAACCCCAACCCATCTGTTTGATTATGCATCCATCTTCTGCCCACTCTGGCTTGATGGATTACTTGCCCCTTGAGGGTCCTACTGGTAACCAGTTTGTTATGGGAACTAGATCTTGTGTACTGACATGTTTTATTATTTGTTTTGTTTATTGTTCCTTGGTTGACCACTGATAAGACATCCCCTAGGTGATCCAGATGGCCAGTACAAAGAAAAACAGGTTTCAACATTCCTGCACCTATACACATACCTATGCATACCTCTATATACATATACATATCTATATACATATTCATAAACAATCTTGAGGTGCAACAACACCCAGGACTGACTACTTCCCAGCATTTGCAAAAGGGGTTTATTTATCCACTATATCTAAAACAGGGAATCGGACATTCCATCAAATGTCCCCTCGTGGGAATTATTTTAATATATGTGGCATAAAAGTTGAACAGCTAATATTTAGATTTACAACCGGTGAAAATCAGCCTAAAGGCAGAAATTGCCTGGCCAGACAAGGACAACCTGGACAACCAGAAAAGGATCTGACAAGACAACCTAAGATTACCCAATGAAAAGTAGTTCATGATTAGTTATTAGGGTTTATTAAATCACAATATAATTATAGTAAATATCATTTTAAATATCTGGGACTCTGCCAGTAAGTACTCATTCCTCAATATTGTTTATTACATCACATTGATGTTTGTTCTGACCATTATATATATCTGGGACATCAATAAGTGCATTTTCCTCGATATTGCCTCCACTTTCAGTTGGGTTTGTAACTCTGGTAGCTCAGGCAGCCCTTATGGTCTTTTTTGAATAGAGACCAAACAAGGATCCCATGGATACCGGATACTTTCTCTCTTCCAGGGCTGCTCAGTGGTCAAACCTGTGATGCCCCCACCCTGCACAGGTTCTTATCCTTTAAAATCTCCTGTACTGTATGCAGTAAAATCTAGTCCCAGGCTGGCAACACCTGTGCATTAACATCCCATAGACTTAAAAGAGGGAGAGGGAAAGTCACACAAGTTGATGTATTGATGTAATGAGCTTTTTTTTCTTGAGCTTAGCTTCACAAAACAAAGCAATTCAGCTACTAAATAGGCTGCCAATAAATACAGCATGTTTATTATTACATGAAACCCCCTCTAATAACAACAAGCATGCATGCTATATCACTATTTTTTCATCTCTAAAAGTAGCGGAGCAATACACAGAAGTTACATTCACTATATGTTCTTCAACAAAAGATGGACCACCAGGAACAAGGATCACTGACCCCTCTATCACTCTGTATGTCAGAATGCAGTGTGAAATGCCATTAAAATGCATGTGAGTACCTCTCAATAAAGTAGAGAGCACGTTTCAATTTTCTCCAGCAAGGAATATCCTATACATGGCTCAAACATTATGTTTTTATATGACGTGACCCCATTTCCCTCTATTTGACCCCTACAAATTGACCAACTGGGATATGAGTAATAAGTGATCCAAAGGGAAAAAACATGCAGGCATTCTGAATTATTGATCTACATGTGTAGCTGTTAAGCTATGAGTATTAAATATAAGTCATGATGTGTCCTTGTTTTGATATATTTCAAGGACATGATCCTTTGTTACAAGGGCAGGCAAATGTCTTCCTAATTAATTTACTCAAATGAGTTATTCTCTAATAAGAGTCAAAGTAAACTCTTAAGATTGTTGCTCCTATCAGAAGATCAGGTATCAGTATTTATGGATTTAGCACATATAACAACATTGCAGCCTGTGTCTGTTCATGAATATGACTTCCAGCCTTTTGTTTGTTTGTGATCATTTTTAGCCTTACCTTCACCCTTGTACACACAGTTGTACACGCCTCATCTGCAATGAAATTGCTTACACTGATTTCACTGCACACAGTCAGTTTTTCCCAGTTTGCATTACAAACTGTCACCTTTCTCATTTACTGGCTGATAGACTCATCTAAAATATTTTTTCCCAAACTGAACCATGTTTTTAGGAAACTACTTACAGCACCTTACCTGCCCCTCTCACCAGTCCTCTAAATATACTGAGTACAAAATTAATCTTTTTTTAACACATACAGCAGAGATTTTTGTATCTTGATTTCCCAAAAACACTGTCTACAAGGGGTGGGAAAATCCAAGCTCCCCTCAAAAAAACTCAACTGATGTTTGCAGGACTTTTCTACTAAAACAAGGATTCTAAAGTGCAACATCATCCTCGTAAAATTTGGTAAAGGTGATGACTAATGACACAATAGCTGTCTTACAAACTTTGAAAACATATGCCTAATATTGAAAGCCCTAGGACGTGTTTACTGCTATAGTGGAATGAGCCATGATAAGAAAAGGAGGCATCTGATGTTTTATGGCTTAAGCCTGTATGATAGTCCTCACCTCAAAATAGTAACTGCGAAAGCTGCCTGACCATTGTATGGGCCTTTGGTGACCAGAGAAAACCTCTCCTACAAAATAGGTCCACACAATGGTAAGATATTTCCTGGGGGTGACAGCGGGGAAATTTAGATAAAGGTGCAAAAAAGAGAATTGGAGGCTAAAGGACGGTGGAAAAAACAGATATGGCAGAGACTTGAACTTTAACACCTTTTGTTCCACTCTGTTCCACTGAATATATACGCAGATGAACAGTGACAAATTTATTGACAGATCTTCTTGACTGTAGACTTGCAGGCTTGGAGCATTGTAGGTATCATTGAATTCAACAACCTCCACCCCCAACACCTGGCTTTTATATTAGCCACACCATGATGGACCACCAGAGGTCTAGCCAAAGATGGCGGCACCAATTGGCATTTGCTACATGACAAATTACATTGATGTACCAGGAATGATGAGCCCAATCCGGAGCCTCAAGAATGACTGGAATTGGCTTCTATCTGATGTAAAGGATGAAGAAGAAGCTTTTTGTGGAGGAAAGCTTTATTTATAGGGACACACTGAAAGGTTACTTAATTTCAATTACAGTTAGTCACAGGTTTCTTAGCAAGAAGCCCCCCAGCACTAGGCATTCATAGAAAAAACTAGGTGATTGATTTTGATACACCATGTCTCTTGTAGTAAAGCTTTAAATTGGTGCCATATATTTCCAGTTTTGAGCCCCCCTTACCATTTCAGATAACAGTCCTTTTATCATGGAAAGTTTGAATCCTCTCCCAAATGGTTCACAATCGTTCCCACTCAGATTATTAATAGTTTGTATTATGGAAACAGCTCTGCTTGCAAACCATAGATGAAAGCATTGTACTTTATTTGCCAAATTGTCAAAAGATCAACCTGGATATAGATGTGTGTGTGCATGTGATTTTGAGATACACATCAGTTCATTCAGGGAGGAACATTTTAACCTTACTTTGGCTACAGCCAGTGATTGTGGCCATTTTAGTAATTTTAATGCTAATTTGAAAACCATTAAGTTACAATCTAGAAGTTTAGCTACATTTCAATGTTGACCTGTCTCAATTGATATGCAAATTAACTAAATGTCCAGATAGTCCAAAGGCCAATTTCCAGGTGTAGAAACAGGAAACTGGTAAGAAGACAAACAGCACAAAGAAGACAAAGGAAGATAAGAAGTGATAAGAAAAAATGACCGACCAAGCAAACATTTGGAATAGATTTAAAACTTAGTAACAATGAATTGTTTAAGTTATTGTTATATGCTTCAAGTAGGTCCATAGTTTAGGGTTGTTTCCATATGTATGTATGTTAACATTTTCACTGTTTTCATCAATTTTGATGACCTCTTCTCTGTAGACATTTTTCATTCAGTGAAAATATACATATTACAACTTTACAAATAGCTGTAAAACTTAGACAAATATTTAACAAAGCAAAACAACTGCCCAGCAGAAAAAACTCTCTACTCCTAACATTTGCAGAGTATGGTGACCTTAGACCTTTAGCCATATGACCTATCAGGCCATCCTAATCATTTTCTCTACCTTATAGCCAAAAACCATCCTTGCCTTGCATTTGCTATGTATAGACCCACACAGTAACTGTCACAGGATGAGGATCCTTGCTGCTATGAGGCCAGAATATGAAACGTATAGGTACACAGTGTTATAATAAATAATGAAAAACTGTGCAGTTAAAAAAATGAGCATGTTGGTGATAGATTTCTATTCAATGTTACTATTCTTGGGCATCATCCTTATAATCACTGTATTATTATATATTTGGCTGCTAATTTTTGCTTTTAGTTTTTACACGTTATAAATTATGTTAATCATTAAAAATACAATTTACAAAAAAATTACCTTTCTCCAGTTTGCTAGCTCACAGTGCTGTATTAGGCAGGCATTTATTCTTTTTGCCACACATTCGTATTTAGACTTTTTTCCTCACTGCCGAGCAACAATTCTTTTATTCGTCCACTTCTTATTCTGCTCTTTCCCCTTTCATTTCAGGAATAATGTGCTCATTTTTCTACCAACGAGTCTCTTTCACTTTCCTTGCAGTTTCATTTCGTTGGTTCATTTCCTAGCTATTTGGCTTCCCTGGTCTCTGCTTCTCCTTCATTTTCCTGACCCTTTATTACACTATTTTTTTTATATATTTTTTATCTCCTTTTCTTCAATCTTCAGTTATTCCATTTTCATTTGCTGCTTTTTTTGTTTCTTTAATCTATAATTACTTTGTTGCAGATTTCTCTTTGACTTCTCACCTCAATTTCATTTCAATTAATTAATAAATCGTTATTTTAGTTCATTGCTATTTTAATGTGCATCGTCCAACTTTCATTAAAATATACCAAGATCAACATTTAAAACAGACCTTAAATGACAAACTCTGATGAAAGTGGAATGAGCCCCTACAATTAGTATATACTTTTGAGTTCATTTTGAGCTCAGATTTGTTTTTTAGATAATTAAACTTTAAGGAATTTCTTATGACACTGTACTACTGTAGTAGTCATTTATCCCAGAGTTGCACTTCCATGCTAGTTGTCTAATTACAGAATACAAAAGTTTTTTATTTCTTGAAGTATGTTTTTCTTATTGTACATGTTGCCTATTTAGCAGGACACAACCATTTATAGGAATCAATAGGTCAAGGCATAAAAAAAATGAAATATTTTAAACCAAACATGGTTTGGCTTGTTCAGAGCATTAACAGATAGAAGAACACTTAAATTTACTAATTTATATTGTTTCTAAAGTTAGAAAAAAAGTAAGTAAAATTGTAAAAACAAAATATACTTTATGATGTATACAAAATAGGAAAATACATTTAATACCATTTTAGTTAAGTTTGCTCATACATCTCTACCCAGTTTGCTAAGGCAGACTAGGGACTCCTTAACACTAGTGTGCTGGGTACTGCGTGTGTTATTACAATGAGCAGCAGATGTATTGGTACACTGGGTTCCCATTGCCTCATTGGTATAGTGTGAATGAGTCCTAGGGAAAACTATAGTAAATAGGAAATGAAAAAAAATGAAATAGATATGGGGATTGGAGAAGAAAAGCACTGGGATAAAAGTTGGGATGAGACACGAGGAAGAAATGAAAAAACAAGGTAAGAAATCTACAAGGTGCAGAGGGTAAGTAGTGCAATAAACTAATATATTTACAGAACATAGACACTTAGGGTTTCTATTTATAAATCAGGGAATATGACATGGGAATCAATTACTGTCATTAAAATACATGGAACTGGAAAACTCCCACAAGAGAATGTTTGACAAAATGTCTGATTCCCTATTTTATAAACAGACCCCCAGAGATAGGGGCAAATATTTCAATTGGGAAATATCCATTTACTATGCTGGTAGCCAAAAATGTTGGAGGTCCAAATAAAGAAATAAATACTTCTGTTTATATGACAGTACACATCACCATAGAAACCAGATGGCAGTTGCAGATATTTTTTCCTATTGTGTGTAAAACCTGCTTAATGTCTAAACCATTTATTAATTGAGAGAGCAGCAAGTGTTTAGCTGCACTTAGTAAGTATACTGAACTATATCTAAATGCAAAAAGGTATCAATCTTTAGATTCTTTTGATAACAGGCTTCCTGTCCCTTCTTTGCTACACTCATTTCTTTATTGCATCTATAGGGCAACATACTTCATCTCCACAACATGGGTGATTGATGTGAACAGTAGTTTGCAGAAGGAAGAAATGTTTGTGATTTCTTTTTAGCTCACAGGAAGTAATAAGTAGCACCAGATTTTACCTGCTTCAGTCCCTCACTGTCCATCAATACCTTCATGCAGGTTAATAGTTAGCTGTAAGTGGCACTGTCCCTGCTTCCCAGTGCTTTTACTCATGACTGCCATTGGAAATTTCTGGGCCCCATACTAGGTACATTTTCTTGTTCTCCTTCCCCATGTTTAAAACTTGATGGTGGCCCTGCTCCTACTTGCTGCACAAAGCCACAGGCTGCTCATGTCTTGCCAATGATCCATAGGCTGCTTTCCTAAGGCTTTCTCCTAATGCTGGCAGGTAATCACAATGAACGTAGTACCCTGATACAGCAGGTGAAATGGCTGTACCAGGTGAAAAAGTTGTGTAAAGTCTCAGGACTTGATGGAGAAAAATACAAATCCTTTGGCAGGTAAAACATTTATAATATTTGTATTTCATCTGTGTAATTGGTTGTTTGCCTGGAGTTCAGCTCTGAGAATACTTGCTATATTTAAAAAAAACAAAAATGTATTTGATATGAAATAAGAATTAAAAACAAAAACTAGCGTTTGTACAAAAAGGATGTTTTCCTGCTGCCAGCACAGTAGCCGCAGGTAATAATCAGTAGGATGTAGAAATTTCAGCTCTGCATTTAAAAAACAATTCTTTAAGTATCTATAAAGTAATATTGTGAAAACATTTGGCCACAAAGATATTCATTGTAAACCAGTAACAAAACTTTCTGTTTGTTTTGCTGGAAGCTTTAGACAATATTTTGCTGAATATAAATCACCTGCATGTTTATTTTTTTTAGCACCCAGAACTGCAGGAAACCTCACTTTGCAAACATTTTTTTTTCATTTCCATACAAATGGAAATGTCGGTCACTATGTTCTAAGGTGGCTGAGAGTTAATTTTTCTTTTTTCATTTTTTTTTCTTATCCCAGTCTTTGCTGCACAGTGGTTTTTCATATCACTGTGACTTTCATTCTTGATATTCCATTTCAGCAAGCACAGACACCCCCTTGCCATGACAGCAAGGAGTGGCAACTGCATATTTATGCTGGTGCAGCTTATATCTCCTCTCAATATAAAGTACAAGGTGGCTGTCAGGGTTAGAGACATACATTTGTTTGTCACACACAGTGGCTGTAAAATGTGATTAATACCAGGAAAATAAGCAGATTTATCTCAAATCATGTTTTCCAATTACACACGCATTGATTTTTCAGTGTAATAAAGCAGGTATGTTCCAGTCTTGCACCTCATGTTATAACTTCATCATCTATAAAACCTCAGTCCTGATCATTACTCCCTTATCCAATCACCATCTCTTAACATTCAGCCTTCTTGCATTTCACCCTTTAGCATCCTGCTTCCATCAAACGCAAATATCCATCTATCAGCCCAACACCACCATACATTGTCCATTAATCCCCTCCCCAATCATCTCCTCCCCCTGTTCACCATTTACACCTTTCTTTTTCAAACTTGTCTGCTAATCTTTAAATGCTAAGTACAGTGCAAATGGTCAGTAAAGCATAAAGGTACATAAATCCACACATTCATCCATCAATAACTATAGGTTAGACTTCACTGAAGAAAGCCCTGACCTATTGTACCAAAATTGTATCTGATATATTAGCACCAATTTGTTTATATAGGGAACATCCATTCAGATAGGACTATAAGGTCAAGTAATGTATCAAACATGAATTAACTGGAATTAACTGGATAAAGTGTCCCTTCTCTCTAACAGCAAAACAGCTGTATTGCTAAACTTTAAAGAAAAGCTGTACTTTTTTACTTCCTTGACAATTTAAATCACTGCTAGATTAATTAATTATGTCCTGTCTTCCTTAATTGGTATGATGCATTTGTTTACAGAGAGTGGCAATCAAAGTTATCTCAGCTATGGGACCCCTAACAGAATCCAGCCATGGAGCCATCCAGCCAACTTTTCTTTTAATCAAATGTAGCTGAGTACAAGTAAATGCACTAATAAACTTTTCTAAATGGTCCTCCTAATTGAATGATCACCATCAATGGGTATACCTCGTAGATATGAATATGCTTATGATATTTTCTGTTAATTATGTACAGCATATAGATTAATATTGATCTCTTTCATGGAAATTAACATCTGCTCTTCCAGGTAAACAATGAGGGCAGTTGACAAAATGTAAGGGTAATATATTGTTGTTGAATAAGGCAAGGTGGTTGGCTTCTCCATCCCAGGTACTGCATTTTTGGAGCAAAGGGAGATGGTAACATTCATGTGTAAGTAGTGGCTAAAACAGACAGATTAGTAAGGAGCACTATAAAGAAAGTATGAGTAGTATCTGTAGGTTGCCTTACTAGGACACCCTGTTTTTTGCTATATGGAATACTAAATGTAACAAAAGAGGAGTGTGGGAGAGATAATAAAGCTTTTATTGCATTTTGGGAGTGTAATGTTTACTTGCTATAGGAGAGCATTGAAGGTTTGATTGATCATAAAACATTCACAGGTTCTTCATGGTTAAACCAGGGGGTGAAGTGAGGATGGGGGTGATTGTTATGGCAAAAATGCCATTGTAGTCCCCTGGCTTAAGCTGGTACGCTGGGGTTTATTTTCTCCTAACTCTAGACTAAACATGCATTGTTAGCAGACCCAAATACACTTCTTTGTACAAAGGGGATTTCCTAGAAGATCTTTTGGCACATTTTGATCTTTTTTATTCTCAGATCTTTTGGAAGATTCAGGCATAGTGGTGATTGGATTAAAATCTTATTATTTGGATAGGAACTATTTTGACCTTGGATCCTTACTTGGAATTTGAGTGATCTCAGTTCTAATCTGAAATATCCAGTACCTGTCACAGTACTAAGGCCACTAAACAATTTCATATGTCATTGTCCAGTGGCAGAATTAGCTGACCCATACAATGCCTGATGTTGGCAAGTATACTTTGGTTCATTTTATAAAAAAATACTTATTTTGTGTTCAATCAGATTTCTTGACAGATCCACCAGAATTGATCTGGAGTCAGATTTTTTTCTATTCCCCCACCTCTATTCTATTCACATCTGAAGTCTGTTGGTTGGTCTACAGTGTTCAATTGTCATTCCATTTTTCAGAACATCATTATAACCCTCAACTATCCCCCATCTTACCCTCACTTGCTTCAATGCAAAATAAGGAAGTTAGAGGAGAGTTAATTGGTAGGAGAGGTTGTCTGATAAAGTTAGCCTATACTCCCCGTCTGGCAAGTAAGCATTTTACTTATCTATTGTAGTTGCAAAAGCATTTTTACCTTCACCTTCAAATATCACACACTGTCACTTGGCTCTTTCATTTGACTTTTAGGTGCCAATGCCATGGAAAGGGAAAAAAAGCATAGGGTATTATAAATCTGGTAAAGGTAAATCTATGCAGGGGTAATTTTGAAGGATGCCTATTTTGATAATAGCAGGCTAACCCGTCTTTTTATCATCCCCATTTAAAAATTCAAAAACAAGAACAATAATTCCATTAATTAATGGTAATATTGTAGAAGATTATTAGGTATTTTCCTTTTTTGTACTTGCACTTGTAACTGCACAGCACCTGAGCTCCTATAAATCTCTTGCTACATCAATGATTCTTTGTTCAGTTTTATTTACTCTATGATATTATCCCACATCCATATTGTAATAAGGTGTAATCAATAGGCAGCCTGCATTTTGCTTTCTTGCTGTCCTGTTTGCTGCTTACTTTTCCACAAGTACCAAAGTTTCTGGGGGAGCCACTTAGCCTAGCTGCATGTTTTTGGGGGGAGACTGATCTGCCCAGAGGAAATCAATGCAAACACAGGGAGGAGATGCAAACTCTGTGCTGGATTTATCGTATTAATGATTTGAACAATTTTCTATAAATCAATTTATTGGGAAGATGATCCACAACTAGAATATAATTGGCAACCAAACACTGTATACGGTATGTTTGTTATACAGCAAGTTTTAGCTGTTTTTCCTGTGTTCTTCTTTATGTCCAGATGATACCTTCTACCTGTTAAAGGGGAAATCTTTTGTAGGATAAACCAGTTTTACCATTTGTTTGTTTGGGTTTTTGTACCATTTTATAGTCAGTTGTGAACATAACAGATGAGGTCATCCTGTTACATAAAAGAACAACAATTTTCATAATCTCTGTTACTTTTTCCCATTTATGTTCCTACTGTTGAGTTTACATACCATTTATTTACGCATTTACATGACACAGCTTAAAGTCCACACACAAGTGTGAATTTTAATATCATTTTGTAACAATCTGGACAACAATAGATATGGTATAGGAAGTACTAGGCTATCAAAGAAAAACCTGGGTGATCCAGCAAACCTGGAATGGATTTCTTGAAGATCATTTCCTAATAGTTAGCAAATGTTTTCAATCTTGAACCAGATCCTTTCCAGGTTCGCTGGATCACCAGGTTCTCCATTGATAGTCTATCTTCTCCAGTTTTGGGGAGCTTTAATAAATCAGGGCTATTGTCATCTTTTTTCTTACTGGTGATTTTTAACACTTTATTTTAGCAATTCACCAAGCCAATATTAACCCCTGGAGTGAGGCATTGTGAACATTCCTCCTTCAGAGGCATAGAGAATGCACTTGTAAGCTGTTAGAATGCAACCAAAAATGGACTTTTATTTGCAGTTTTGAAGAGTCAGGAATGGCTTGTTTTGAATTTATTTGACTGCATGTTAAGAATATGTAAAGCAAAGTCTATGTTCTGGTTACAAGTTCACTTTAATTGTGAAGTGTAGTTTAGGGGTTAGGTTAAGATTACAGCTTGGGGGATGTAAGATGGTCTTTCCACTTTCTTTTACAGATAAAAAAAACAGCATACTGTAAAAGTATTGTTTAGCAGTGTCAGAGCCCAGAATAATGGAGTACCTATAATTGTGATGTGCAGTTGGAAACATTACGTTCTTCAAATCCTATTAAATAGGTCACACCGGGTTATAAAATCTCTGATATGTGATGTTTTTATATTATCTTTATAAAATAAAGGACATGTAAATGTTGAAGAATAGAGGGACACAAAGCAAACATTATGTAAAAAGCTCTGGCCTTGAAAACTTGTGAAAAAAATAGAAAATGGAGGAAAAAAAAAATTGAAAATTTGTTTTACATTAACACAATGATAAACAAGGTCATTCCTTCTTGGACACCAACATAAAACATAAGTTAACAAACTTTACACAGATAAAAGCAACCCTACATACGTGATGGAAACTAATGATGGTAGCATATAGCATTGAATCAAGAAATATACGAATGTCTGTTAAGAGAAACTCTATTATATTTATATATATATATATGTTGACGTTTTATAAATACTGTTTATTATTAATATTATTATTAATATTATTATTATTAATATTAATAATAAAGTAATAATAATAATAATGATATATATAGTTTTAAACAACACTATAATGAAAAATAACCACAAACTCAAAATATTAATTACTCCTATTTCATTCTAGAACTGTTAAATATACCTCTAAAAGGGCTCTATTTATAAAACAGGAAATCTTACAATCCATCCAACCTTACCTCATAGAAATCTTCCAGATCCATGTGTTCCATTGGCGGTAATTGATTCCCTTAAGGGAATGTTT